>NC_090728.1:27383134-27403134 GCF_036898095.1 Palaemon carinicauda | reverse complement strand
TTTTGGTGAACAAAATGAGATTATGAAAATTGAAATTCCACTTACTTTAAAAAGAAAAATATTTAATCAGATGGTCCTAAAAGTATTAACTTATGCATCAGAAACTCTGAAGCTTACTAAAGCCTTGGAACATCAGTTAGTTACAACTCAAAAAGCTAGGGAATGAATAATATTATGAATAACACTAAGAGACAAAAAAATAATAATGTAGTTATGAGAGCAAACTAAATGAAAGGATATTTTAACATGTAAAAAAAGAAATGGGCATGAGCAAGATATATAATGAGAATGATAGATAATAGGTGGACAAGAAGGATAACAGAATGGGTCCCCTGAGATTCCAAACAAAGCCTGGGAAGAAAGAGAAGACGATTGATTTACGAACTAAGAAAATCCGTGGTTATAGAATGGCAGAGAATGACCATAAGCAGATACGAGTTGAGAGACATGTCTGAGGTCTTTGCCCTACAGCGGGCTACCAAAGGCTGATGATGATGAATAATTACATTTTAATCGATAGTGTTTGCTGATGGGTCCTGTAGATCAGCTGTGGCTTTTCTTTCTTTTTCATTTCTGGAAAAACTGTGTCTTTTTTCTGGTTCCACAAAACATTTCACTAGATTGAAAGATGGTTTGAAAACACAAGGGCTGAAGGTACCAAAAACTCTTCTAGTTCCGTCATGATTTTAGCGATGTTACCTTAGCTCAGGAGATAAATGTATGAAACTCTATACTAAGATTATCTTTATTAGTATTATTTGTATATTAATGATAGTCGTTTTGTATTCTGTCTCGATTTATAAGAAGTGAGTTCAAGTTCTTACAAAGATGATAACATCTGTCATCTGCATAGGATTGCTATAGGCATTAATGATCAAGACACGATGTATTCCATGAATATATTTGCAAGTTGAAACTTCAGAAACTTGACTTAAATATTCTTCTAGTAAAGATTACAATTGAAAAACCAAAACTCTTTATCATGTATATTTTGAGTGATATAATTATTTCTAGGAAACTTAAAACATCTTCGATTATATTGAAACTTTATCATTATTATTATTATTATTATTATTATTATTATTATTATTATTATTATTATTATTATTATTATTGTTGTTGTTGTTATTATTACTTGCCAAGCTACAACCCTAGTTAGAAAAGCAGGATGCTATAATCCAAAGGGCTCCAACAGGGAAAAATAGCCCAGTGAGGAAAGGAAATAAGGAAATAAATTATGAGAAAAGTAAAGAACAATTAGATACTTCAAGAACAGTAACAACATCAAAATATTTCTTTCATATATAAACTATAAAAACTTAATAAAACAAGAGGAAGAAAAAGAAGACGGAATACTGTGCCCGAGTGTACCCTCAAGCAAGATAACTCCTTCTCCTACAATAGCTGCTTACCATAGTTAAAGAGTCTCTTCTACCCTTACCAAGAGGAAAGTAGTCATTGAACAAGTACAGTGCAGAATAGGAGAGGAAGTATTACTTGGTAATCTCAGAGTTGTCAGGTGTATGAGGACAGAGGTGAATGTGGAAAGTATAGGCCCGACTATTCAGTGTATGTGGAGTCAAAGGAAAAATTAGCAGTGCCCAGAGAGAAGGATCAAATGTAATACTGACTGGCCAGTCAAAGGACCCAATAAATCTCTAGCGGTAGTGTCTTAACGGGTGACTGGTGCCCAGGCAAACGTATATAAGAGAAATTGAATGCTTCCTCTTAAAGCAACAGTCACGGGAAACCGAAATAAAATGATGTAAAAAGTTTTAGAAAAGAGAAGGACTTGGAGAAGGAGAGAAGAATAAAGATGCTGTGAGGGCTGCAATTGAGGAAGACAGATGGACCTTCGGCTTGGCTTTAACCTCCCTCAAAAAACCTTGCCTCAACCTCTGCCTCAATCCCAAAGTTTTTCAACCATCCGCTGCTATTCCCAAAGATTGTTCGCAGAAGAAGATTCGCCAACCAGGAGGAAAACCACTCGGGGAGATAAACCTGTCTGTTAGCTGGAACTTAGGAAGAAAAGGAGAGAGAGAGAGAGAGAGAGAGAGAGAGAGAGAGAGAGAGAGAGAGAGATAGAGAGAGAGAGAGAGAGAGAGAGAGAGAGAGAGAGAGAGACTGTAGGATGGGTCGGGGTGGTGGAGTCTTGAATTCTCAGGAATGCTTTTCCCTTTAAGGCATCAACGCCTCCAGCCAAAAACTGTTTTCCAATATCTCCGCCCTTTTCTCTCTCGCAATTATTAATTCTTTCTTTTCAAGGTACCAGATATGAACAACACGTGTCATGTTTCCCAGCAAAGTTTAGTCGTTGATCAAAAGGTTCATCCTCAACTTTTGGTCATATCTGGGGAGATTTTCCTATTGGATAAAAGCAACACGTAAGATACTCGTTTCCTTATTTGCACGTTTTGTATCTATTTAGCAACTAGTATTGCTTCTATTTCTGGGAGATAGGCTACGTAATAATATATAAATTTACACAAACAATAATTTCCTCATATGTTAATAAGTCAGTAGAAGTAGGATATTTAAAAATTTTAGTTATGTAAAATATAGCAGAATTAATTTCTACTCCAACATATAGCTTGAATTGTTCTTGTACAAACATTTCTAAATATATGAAAATAATTTTATAATTTTTCCTGGAATAGACATGAAGTATTTCCAAAAAGGAGAGAAAAAATTATTTAAAACCTGAACGCTCAAGGCTGCTGTGTAGGACAGAATTTCTTCCACCAAGAGTTGCAAAATCTTTGACTGAAATTGTGTTATTTGTATCTTTTAGCGGACAAATTTTGTTCTCCCTTTTTTCTAGATTTAAATATTTTAGATGCGAAAAAAAATCTAGAGTTGCAATTATTCAGTCAATTGATTTATCAGAATTTCCTTATGGACAGGAAATACCAAATTCTTCAGCATCCTTGCTATCTTTCAACAGTTTAACTTTTTGCTAGACTTTTTTTCATTTTTATTTTGACTTTAGTAACTATTTTACATGGTGATATTTCCAAGACATGTTTCCATCATAAACAGTCATGAACATTCATATATTCGTTTATAGATTTTGGAATTATTGCAATGAACCGAAATATGTAGATCCAATAGAAATGATACACAAGTCTTGGTAAGTGTTTCAGTATAAATACCAAAGCTAAAAGGAAGACAATTGTTTCCCCCTTTTTAGACGGAAAAAAGTGAATCAATTATTGTTGTTCTTTTCTGCAAACCTGATTACTGTGTTCTTAAATCTGACCAATTATGATATAGCCGGAAAAAGCTTTATTTGAGTAGTAAAGGTATGTGAATTACAGTATATATCATTTACCACTTACTACAATCCATTGACTAAACCGAAATGTACAGCAAAGCTACATTGCACAAAAGCCTTTATTCTATACTAATGTACACAAGCCGTCAAGAATGATGGCTAAATATTTAGATAGATATGTAAACACAGATTCAACATTTCCCACCGCTCCATCCCTCTTTCCGAACTCGCATCCTGTAAAGAATCGAAATATGAGGTGGTTTTAAATACGTCTTAAGAATAATTACCCAGTTTTGTTTTGAGTGTACTTAAAAGACCTTTGGATATTCAGTGTTTTATATATTACTTTCTGGGAGTTATAAAACTGTCTCAGAGATCGTGTATTAGTATTTCCAAGTGTAACAGATTTAACATGAAAGCAAACAGGAGAGTTTGGAACTCGAGAGGTTGTTTAGTATGTCAGCCGTAATATTTATATACATATATATATATATATATATATATATATATATGTATATATATATTTACATATATATATATGTATATATATACATATATACATATATAGATATAGGTATATATATGTATATATACATATAAACATACATACATATATATATGTATATATATACATATCATATGTTCGGTTACCAGACCCGGGAACCACATAGTCATTATATGATATATATATATATATATATATATATATGTATATATATATAGATATATACATATATATATATATATATATATATACATATATACATATATATATATATATATATATATATATATATATATATATATATATATATATATATATATATATAGCCAGACATTTTATATCCAAGGCTTATTTTAGTAAGATATGTTAGGTATTTGATAGAAATAAAGAAATGCGTTCGTTATACTGAAGAATATAAAGTTTTTGTCCTGAGGTAGTTGGAAAAAAAGGTAATTTTAAGATAATTACTTTCTATTTCATTCTATAAACATTTACACACGCGTTAATTATCGAATATAAGATCACCAGTGACATAGGTACTGTTAACTTCTCAATCAGCTGGCTTAAACTCGCCACTTCTACTAACTCGACGGCGACAGTTCAGTACAAAATTCCTAATGGGCCTTTCTGTTGGGCGCCTTTATTAGTGGAAGATTTCGTATTCCAATACTGCTGCTACAATCATGAAACCTATTGGTTTATTTTGTCTGGATGGTAAGAATTTAATAGTCAGATATTATCTAAACAACACCCTGTATATATATATATATATATATATATATATATATATATATATATATATATATATATATATGTATATATATATATATATGTATATATATATGTATATATATATTTATATATACATATATATACATATATATATATACATATATAATATACATATAATATATATATATATATATACAGTATATATGTATAATATATATATATATATATATATATATATATATATATATATATATATATATATATATATATACTGTACATACATACATACATACATACATATACATATATATATATATATATATATATATATATATATATATATATATATATATATATATATACACTCCGTAATATACAAAATATTTGCAAAGATCACTGGGCCCAATAGAAAGAAAACTAGACTTTAATCAACCAAGAGAGCAGGCAGGCTTTAGAAATGTGTATTCAACAACTGACCATATCCATGTAATTAACCAGCTAATGAAAAAATTATAAGCGTATGACAAACCACTATGTATGGAATTTATAGACTATGAGAAACTTTTGATTCTTTCAAAACATCAGCGGTAATGAAAACCCTTCAAAAAAACAAGGAATACAAGAATCAAACGTTAGAACACTCGAAGACATCTATACAGGAGAATAACAATCGTAATACTACATAAAGATAATGAGAAAATTACGATTGAGAAAGGAGTCAGACAGGGAGACCCACATCTTTCATAAATTATTCACAGCATGTAGAAGTAGAAGTTTTTAAGAATTTATAGATTGGAGAAATGTAGGAATTTATATTAATGGGGTATACCTTAACAAGACAAAACAGTTGGGTTTAGTGAAACATGGGAGGAATCACAAAAGATGATAGAAGATTTGAATAGAGAAAACAGAAATATAGGACTGAAAATGAATATGAGTTAAACTAAGATAATGTTCAATGAAAATGCATAGAGACAGCAAATATGAATTAAGGACAAGCCTCTGGAGATTGTTAATGAATATACGCACTTAGCACAAACAGTAAGTGTTTCCCCAGGACACGAGACTGAAATTAAAAGAATAATAAGCACAGGATGGAGAGAATTTGGTGAACAAAATGAAATTATAACAATTAAATAGCCACTTTCTCTAAAAAGAAAAGTATTTAATGAGATGTTCCTACCAGTATTAACTTATGCATCAAAAAGTTGGAGCCTTAAAGTACCCTGACACCTGCATGAATTTGTGACACGCATTGTCACGCATTTGTCGTGGCAAGGCGTGACACTTTTGTGGCACGCACTGGGAGGTTCCCGCACTGTTCACGACAAGTTCACGCATAGTTCACTACGAGTTCATGAGACTTTCACGACATTGGCACGAACTGGCACGACGAGTTCACGACAAGTTCACGACATGTTCACGCATAGTTTTCGCACTTCCCGCATTAGCACGCACTGTTCACGCCAGTTCACGACTTGGCCACGACATATAAAAACGGGGCTTCTCCAACCCGAGGACATTCTTGGATTGGCTTCGGAAGAGACAATGTTTACTGTCGGAGACACCATTGCAAAGAGGAGAAGATACCTATACCTGGCAGCTGCTCTAGCCTTTGTTGGAGAGCAGCAGAAAAGGCTGGCAGAGGAAAAAGAGAAACAAAAGGCAACCCCACCTCGAAGAAAGATACAAAGGAAAGTGTGGGTCAGGGAATGGTTAACCAGAAGGCACGAGTTTGGACAGTATGACAGTCTATTTTTTTTTAAATAAGAAAGCATTTCATTTACATATAAACAGCAGACATCAAATATGTACAGGTATTACATTCCAATTATTTACAAATATTTACAAGTATCTCAGTCATTGTCCTTGCTGGTATTTTTTTCCCCTTTATTTTTTGGTTTATTTTTCTTTCCTTTTTATTTAGTGTTTAATTTTTTTTCCGTTTTTTCACTTTATTTGAAGGTTATACAGAAAAATAAGTGTTTTGAAATAAGAAAGCATTTATATTTACATTAAAACAGCAAACATAAAAAAAATTTTGGTTTATTTTTCTTTCCTTTTTATTATTTTTTCGTTTCCATTTTCTTTCTCTTTATTTTAAGGTGATGGAAATGTTTTGAAATAAGAAATCATTTTATTTACATTAAAACAGCAAACATAAAATTTTTTTTTGGTTTATTTTTTCCTTTTTATTATTTTTTCGTTTCCATTTTCTTTCTCTTTATTTTAAAGTTATAGAAATGTTTTGAAATAAGAAATAATTTTATTTACATTAAAACAGCAAACATAAAATTTTTTGGTTTATTTTTCTTTCTTTTTTACTATTTTTTTATTTCCATTTTCTTTCTCTTTATTTTAAGGTTATAGAGAAAAATAAGTGTTTTGAACTGGCGTGAACTGGTCGTGAACCGGCGTGAAGTGGTCGGGAACTGGCGTGAACTGGTCGGGAACTGGCGTTAAATGGTTGTGAACAGTGCGGGACGATGCGGGAGGATGCGTGCCAGTGCGTGAACTGGTCGTGCCATCAATGCGTGACCATGTCAGTGGGAAGGCACAGCCACGCTGCGACGTGCTCATATTCGTGAACATGTCGTGAACTGGCGTGAACGATGTGTGAACTGGAGTGAACGCGTCGTGAACTGTGCGTGGCAGTCGTGGCATGGCACGCATTGGCACGCACTGGCACGCATCCTCCCGCATCGTCCAGCACTGTTCACGACGCGTTCACGAACAGTTCGTGCATCGTTCACGACAATTTAGTCGTGACACAAATTTTGAACATTTCAAAATTCTCACCACGACTGCCACGACTGCCACGCACAGTTCACGACACGTTCACTCCAATTCACGCATCGTTCACGCCAGTTCACGACAAAAGTCGTGACAATGCATGCCACAAATTCGTGCAAGTGTCAGGGTACCTTTACTAAAGCTTTAGAACATAAGATAGTTACAACTTGAAGAGCTATGGAAAGAATAATGATGGGAATAACAATAAGGGATAGAAAAAGAGCAACATGGATACGAGAGCAAACTAAAGTAGAGGATATTCTAACAACTTGTAAGAAAAAGAAAAGGATATGGGCAGGACATATAATGAGAATGACAGACAATAGATGGACATTAAGAATAACAGAATGGGTCCCTAGAGATTATAAAAGAAGCAGAGGAAGGAAGAGAAGACGATAGATCGACGAACTAATGAAGTTTGCGGGTGTGGATTGGCATAGAAAGACCATAAACAGATGTGAGTGGAAGGACATGTCTGAGGTGTTTGTTCCGCAGTGGACAACTAAAGGCTGGTGATAATGATATAATGTATATATATATATATATATATATATATATATATATATATATATATATATATGTGTGTGTGTGTGTGTGTGTGTGTGTGTGCGTGTGCAAGGCTACCCTACGAGGTTTATGACAGTTAATAGAGAATGAGAGAGAAAAGTTAAAAGGTTAGGTGGAGAGAAAAAATTCATACAGGATATGATTTGGTGTAAAGGCAGAAACTTATCGGTTGTTATAGACTGCTTGACGAAGTTTATGCAGCATATATATCGAGAATAGCCAAAACAGAAACGATTAACTTCATAAAAAAAATAGGATATGAATCACAAGCGTGGGATAACCGAGGCTGGACGGAAGTTGATCATGATTGATTCAAACCAGCACCGGAAGCAGTTTACGGGAACATGACGAGACTTTTAGACGGTACTTTGGAACAGTTACGATCCAGACTCTCACCTTATGAGGTGTGTAACTGTGAGTGTGTGTCCGTATTAACTTTGCAATTGCACGTCAGAGGCTATTGTATACATTGGAATTAACTCAAAGTATTCTCTATATGGCTTGCCGTTCCATTCGGGTTTTTCATTGCTCCCTAGAGACTATATTAATCAAGTTGTCGTTTTTCAGAACACGAACTTTAACTTTGTCAAATAGAACACAAGCAAATAATGGACTAGAAGTGTTAATACATAGATAAGTTCGTCTTATAAAAATGAAAAGTCCATGGTGCTTAGCCCTCAATAATCGTATATCCGAACTCAAACATCAAACAATATAAAACAAAACAAACCATTGCAACCCAACACAAGTAGACCATAGTGCATAATGAAACAGCACGCACACACACACACACACACACACATATATATATATATATATATATATATATACATATATACAGCATATATATATATATATATATATATATATATATATATATATATATATATATATATATATATATATAGACACACATATATATATTTACATATATATATATATATGTATGTATATATATATATATATATATATATATATATATATATATATATATACATTATTATTATTACGGCTGGTGAATTACGTAAACTCCCGAGCTCTAAACTCACCTGTTTACCTTTATATAAATGTGTTATACTTGAAAAATACCCGAGCTCTAAGGGTATTTGTTTACAAGAGCAAGCTCTCCATTTACTCCAAAATTGGGCATTCCTGCAGCTCTCCTCTTTTAGTACTGGGAAAGGAAAAAAAAAATAGCAAGATATGTTGCGGGAGGGGGGAGGGGAAGGGGTTGGTGGAGAAGGTACTAAGCTACCTGGAACTGACATTGTCAACATAGTCAATCAAAAGGAAGTTCGTGACGTCAGTGGACATTTGGTATACATTCAAATATATACTAACTTAAAAATGGATTAATTACTCAAAAGGTGTCACTATTTGTGAATTGTATATTTCATTTGGTAATACTTGACAATAAATCTTATTTTTTTAAAGAAACTTTTTACGAGAAAGACTATTTTTGCAGCGTATGACTGTTTTCATTGGCGGGAAATTGGCAGGCATCCTTACGCAGTGGTCAATAGATGGCGATAGTGTAGCAAAACCTCGTGTGGGAAAACTAGTCATTCTCAAAATAGTTTTTTTAAAAATACACTTTAATATGATTTATATCAAATATTTACCAAATATAGAATATATATTTCACATATAGTGACACTTTTGAGTAATTATTCCATTTTTAATTTAGTATCTATTTTGAATATGTACCAAATGTACACTGACGTCACAAACTCCTCTTTGGTTGACTATGTTGACGATGTTGGTTCTTGGTCGCTTAGTACCTCCTCCACCAACCCCTCCTCCTCCCCTCCTTTCGCAACATATCTTGCTATTTTTTGCTTTCCCAGCATTTAAAGAACCTCCTAATTACTGTACAAAAAGAGAAGAGCTGCAGGACTGCATAATTTAGGAGTAAATGGAGAGCGTGCTCTTGTAAATAAATACTGCTCTGAGAATATTTCGCAACTCCCAGACGGCAATATTTATGAGCACTGAATATCCAAAGGTCTCTTATGTACACTCAAAACAAAACTGGCTGATTATTTTAGATGAACTATTCTAAACCAAACTCTTACTTCGGTTCTTAGTCAGGGAATCAAGAGAAATACTATGAAAAATATTGGTGATCGAAATAATACATACTTTGTAAAAATAAATATATTCTATAAAATATCAACTACAATTCACAAGAATAATCACCAAAAAATATATAACTCGAAATATTAAATCTGAATTAAACCTCAGACTAAGACAAAAGAAAGACACTTTGAAAAAATTATACAATCACTTGTTTCATTGGAAATTAATTTATAAAATATTTAATTTTGATTATTAAGGAAAGAGTTAACATTTTAACACTCTAATGAACATACAATAATGAAATTTACATACATGTAACTGTTACATTTACGTCTCCTGGTTCACACAAGGTTACAGAATGGTTGAACAAAAATTTTTAATGCACTTCACTGTTTAATCTAAATCTCACAGGCCCAGTTACAAAATTTATCTTAAAAAGTACTTACATTAACACATTATACTTGAATTAACATCCAATAATTTCACCAACATTTGAACAACACTATACACGTTATACGTTGGGTAAAAAATCACTTATTCACGTTTGAGAGGACACTCTTGAGAGGAGAGAGGGCAGGCGGATGTTGGCTCTTTCAAACAAATAGGCTGGGTCTCTTCTGCTGCTTATGCAATGCTAGGTCCTATATATATTGACTTAATTCGTCTAGAAAATTCTTATAGATCATTCTCATAGCGTAGGGGCCATAGCTATAGCGGCGTAAGGTTACCAGTGTAATCATTTTGAAGAAGGGGAACTAACCTTGCTTATAGCTATAGCGGCGTAAGGTTGCCAGTGTAATAATTTTGAAGAAGGGGAACTAACCTTGCTTGCGAGGCGACCCTCTCTCCACTAACTCTGTCCATCTATCTCTCGTGATAATAAAAAAAAAGAGTAAATTTAATTCGAGAATTTGTATGCACTTTCTAACCCCGTGGAACCATAAAAATGATGTAATTTCTCGTACTCAAACCTTGTGTGGGTCATACAGCATACTTAAATGCGATTACATAAGGCTTCGTAACAAAACTATGATAAACAAAAAGTAAATTCTTAAAAGTAACATAAATTTACACACACTGAGTTGAATGAAAATACAATTAAATGAATGACAAAAGTCTTGCATAATTTACATACACTTACTTAAACCTACAAGAGTGTAACTCACCTTACGAGCTGGCTATACATCTCTTAAATACACAAATAAAATACATGAAAAAAAATATTTATTCTTATACAAGACCAGCATCGTAAGAATAAATATGCATATATATATATATATATATATATATATATATATATATATATATATATATATATATACAAACACATATATATATGTATGTATATGCATATTTATATATATCTATATATAAATAGATATAGGTATATGGAAAAAAACATTAAGCGAACACGAAAGTCTTGTGAGGCTTACTAGGTTGGGGAAGGGTGTAGTCCTGGATCACATACTCTTGCTCATATATATATATATATATATATATATATATATATATATATATATACATACATATATATATATATATATATGTATATATATATATATATATATATATATATATATATATATATATATATATATATATCTATTCTTACGACGCTAGACTTCATGAGAGTAGATTTGCTTTATTCACATATTTATTTCATTTGTGTATTTAAGAGATGTAAGGTGGGATCCACTTATGTCAGATTAAGTAAATGTATGTAAATTACATAAGTATGTCATCATTAATTTAGCTATATTTTCATTCAGTTCCGTATATGTAAATATACATTATCTTAAAGAAATAAATTTATATTTCACGTAGTTTTGTTACAAAGTCTTATGTAATATTGTTAAAAGGTATTCTATATGACACACACGCTAGGGATTGCATTATGCTTCCACGTGGTTGGAAGTTGTATGAAGGTTCTAGACTTAAACTTACTCTTTTTTTTTAATGTTATGAGAGGAGGTGGGCGGAGTTAACCGAAAGTGTTGCCTTGACAGGCGACGATATTACCTTACTTCAAACTCTCAAGTTGGCAACTTGACGCCATGAAAGCCATGCCCCCATGGTTCGAGAGTGCTGAACTGGAAGGTTCCAGAGTGTATTAGGATGCATATAAGGGTGTACGATTGCATGGGGCAGAGAGAGCTTGCCTGACATTCCACAAGTTCTGTGATTCCACCAATCCTCTCACCAGCACCTCTTAAGCCATAGCGCTTCCTCTCAAACGTGAATAGTATTTTCTCTCAAACGTGTATAGTGTATAGTGTTTATTAATACATTTGGTAATTTTGATTTTGAAAGAAGTGAAGTGTAATTTTGAATACAGTTTACATTGTAAAATAGATTAAATTTTTGTGCCTGGCCCTGTGTTATTTGGTTAAAAAGTGAAGTGCATTAATTTTTGGTTAACCGTTCTGTAACCTTGTGTGAGCCCAAAGGACGTAAGGGTAACAGTTACCTATATGTAAGTGTAATCACTATTTATTTACTATGGTGTTAAAGTGTTAATTTTTTTCATTAATTGTCAAAATTATTTTCATAAATTAATTTTTAGTGAAATAAGTGATTATAATTCTTGAAGTGCCTTTTTGTCATAAGTGTAAGGTCTAGTTCAGATTTAAATTTCGAGTGATTTATATTTTGATGTATTTTTCTTTAATTGTTATTTTCATAGAATATATTTATTTTGTAAAGTGTGTATTATTCCAACCGCCAATAATTAATCCAGTAACTTGCTCGTACCCGTGACCAAGAACCGAAGTAAGAGGATGGTTTTAGAATAGTTCCCATTAAAAGTAAAGTGATCACCTAGTTTTGCTTTGAGTATAACATAAAGAGACCTTTAGATATTCAATTTCTATATATATTAACGTCTGGGAGTTGCATATTATTCTCAGAGCTTGGAGGTATTCTCTCGTGTATTGGATTATGTAATATAGAGCGGGCGAATTTAGGAAATTGAGAGATTACGTAATTCGCTAGATATATATATATATATATATATATATATATATATATATATATATATATATATATATATATATATATAAATATATATAAATATATATATATATATATATATATATATATATATATATATATATATGTATAGACATATATATATATATATATATATATATATATATATATATATATATATATATATACACACACACACACACACACATATATATATATATATATATATATATATACTGTATATATACGAAGACTTATAGACAAAAAGGGAGGGACATCTATAAAACCTTTGATATCAGAGTACACTTACATGGAAAAGAGATTACAGATTTGAAAGTTAGAGCAACATCTTTTAGTTAAAATCAGTTTTATATAAGATTGTGTCAAAGTAGATCTTCAAATAAAAAAAAGCCTTAATATTTTGAGCAATCTAGTATCTCTTTCTAAAGTACTCAGGCATTGCTAAGTGAAACATTAGCTAAATGTTTATAAATTCTGTGATTATTAGTATATATATATATATATATATATATATATATATATATATATATATATATATATATATCTATATATATATAATATATAATATATATATATATATATATATATGTATATACATATATATTTATTTATATATAAATATATATATATATATATATATATATATATATATATATATATATATATATATATTTATATATATATATACATATATATATATATATATATATATATATATATATATCACATGACAAATGAAATCGGTCTAAATTTGTAGTTCAGAGAATCATAGAATTTAATCATATCAAGAACACAGGAAGAGAAAGGGAACAATAGTATTGATGGTTCATCGAGCGGGAACTAATATAAACCAATATGAAATTAAAAATTTTTAACCTGGTGGAACTGCAATTGCTTCATGGGATGCATATAATACGTCCGGTGCGATGCCTGAAAGCAGAATTCATTATGACTGCCTGTACGTTCAATGCAGGTCGTTCTATTGCCTGCCTGCCTTTATGACAAACTATGAACCAGTACAATTGGTTAATCACTTCTCGGATGTGGAATAATGCTCACAATTATAACAGTATCATCTTCATGTTCACCAACCCCTATAACATAAAAGATTTTTTTCTTTTTCGCCTTAAGTCAGGAGAATAACCAGTTTTGACAAATTGTTCTTCCAAATACAATTTCCAGAGCGATTATAAACATTTGAAAGATTCGTTTCTCAATTTACTGGAGAATAATCAGACCACGTCATCATCGACAAATCTGACAAATTCACATAAATTGTTGTCAGGCAAAGATATGTGAGTTATCAAAGTTTTGGAACTTTTTCTAATGATACGACTACGCAGGAAAATTAGTCAAACATACGAAAAGTGTAATAGAGACAGACTTCTACAAAGTGTTTAGAAAAGTCTGCTAATAATAAATCGAAATAGTTTTTTTTAGTGAAAGGGCATGAGCAACGTTTTATATGTATTTGAGAGAGAGAGAGAGAGAGAGAGAGAGAGAGAGAGAGAGAGAGAGAGAGAGAGAGAGAGAGAGAGAGAGAGATGCATTTCAGATTGTCTAATGCTGGATAAAAGAAAGACGTGAGCTAAAACAAAAGAAGAATCCGCTAACTCTTTCATCCCGTACTTTTATGGCCTCTCAAGACACAGCAAGATGGCGTCCCATTACGCCCCATGATTTCCAACAAAGGATCTTTTACGTACAAAGTGTCCAAATAGTTGGCAGACTTTCCGTTTCCCTTTTTAGGTTCATTTTCCTTTTTAGTAGAAAATAGTTGGAAAAACTACCGGATGTTATACATCTATGTTAGAATGTGAAACCCCTGACTTTGAACAAGAATCCTTTTTCTTTTTTACAGAAGTTTCAATATAATCGAAGATGTTTTAAGTTTACAAGAAACAATTATATTACTCAAAATATACATGATAAAGAGTTTTGGTCTTTCAATTGTAATTTTTACTAGAAGATTATTTAAGTCAAGTTTCTGAAGTCTCTACTTGCAAATCTATTCATGGAATACTTCGAGTCTTGATCAATAATGCCTATAGCAATCCTATGCAGATGACAGATGTTATTATCTTTGTAAGAACATGAACTCACTTGTTATAAATCGAGACAGAAGACAAACGTCTATTATTAATATGCAAATAATACAAATTAAGATAATCTTAGTGTAGAGTTTCATACATTCATCTCCTAAACTAAGGTGACATCGCTAAATACAGGATGGAACTAGAAAGGGCACTCGATAGAACGCATACCTTCGCCGATGGCTGCGTAATGACAGAACCCGCACTTTCTGCAAGTTCATTGATCCCAACCGCTAACAAGGGTATTGAAATCACTATAACTTGTTGTATATCAAATATAGGCAATTGATTTAACCACATTTTGGCCCTAGTTTAATGCAAATCGGCTAAAAACTGGCCGTGATATGGCAAAAAGACGTTTTTGACCTTTTCGTGACCGTGATTTGTACCCAATCACTCCCAAAATCTAATCAAATTGACCTTGGATCATGGCCAATCATCCCACCAAATATCATGAGACTTGGTCAAATAGTTTTTGAGTTATGCTTATCATAAACAGAGACAGACATACAAACAAATACTGACGTCTATCAAAACATAACATTCGAAATGAAGTTGGCGAAGGTGACAATCTCATTAAGAATATCTCTTATTTGTTCCCAGAATTACCTGGCGCCGATAAGTTCTATCTTCGGCCAACACAACACCTGTCTTGGCTCTCGTGTACAAGATTCCCCAAGAGAGAGAAGTCTTTGAGCAGAGGCAAGACCTGCCAAAGGGCAACATCGCAAACAGTCAATGCAACATCTGCAACAAATCAGCATCAGTAAATACTGAGCAGATAAGAAAGGTCATAAAACAACTCTGCGGGGAAATCATTTCATTTTCCAAAACCAAATGGAATTCCCACATCGATACGTATCAGATACAAAGTTTTCAGACAGTGTTTAATACATACAGGATCCTGATTACATCCATCGAAGAGAATGGGGTCACGTCGCCTAATAACACACACACAACCACACACACATATATGTATATACATATGTGTATATGTATATATATATATATATATATATATATATATATATATACTGTATATATATAAATATACATATATATATATATATATATATATATATATAAATATATATATATATATATATATATATATATACATACATACATATATATATATATATATATATATATATATATATATATATATATATATATAAATGTGTGTGTGTGTGTGTGTATGAAACTATAAGTAAGATTACTCGAGAGCCATATGTGGATATGTGGATGAGAGCATGGTGAGGGGTAAATGGAGGTTGTTTGGATATGCTCTTCGCACTCCCCAAGAGAGATTAGTTTACCAAACTTTCAACTGGGCTTCACAAGGCACTAGAAGAGTTGGACGATCCAAAACCTACATGTCTAAGGGCTATGAAACGACGTGTGAGATAATGAATGGACAGGTATTGAATTAAAAGCTCAAGATAGAGACGACTGGCGAAATCTAACTGAGGCCCTTTGCTTCAACAGGCGTAGGAGGTGATGATGATGAGGATACATATATTGCAGGTGTCGTTGAACGAAAAATGACTGCTTACTTTTGCTATTTTGATTTTGGTCCTTTCCAGTTTCCTGGAGGCATTCTTCATATCTGGGCTCCAAGTTCTTAAGAAGATAGAAGATATCCGTTTTGAAATTACTTCTTTTATTTTCTATGCTTTACAGCGAGATTTTGCACTATACTCCGTCCATAATCCTGCTTGACTAAAATCTTCAATGGGATTTCGTCAAAATGTCATTTGCATATAGCTAACAATAGGACTATTCGTAAATATGTTATGATTGTCATATAAAATACTATTAACGTATCACAAGCCAAAAGTTTTGGCTAGAGTCGAGAATAAAAAGATTATCTGAGCGATTTAACAAGATTCAAGACAAAATGTACAGCACACACGTAAATACTAAATATCATCACATTTTAAAACATACCTTCAATAATTTATAAATAGTTATTTTTATTGTTAAAATAAAATCTTCAGAATACATCGGATATCAGCAGTAAAAAAAATAATAACGCACATATATGTCAATAATAAAAAAAAAAAAAATAGTAAAAATAGATAAAAAGGGACAGAAAAAGTTTTTAAAAACCTTTACAAGCCTATCGTAAAATTCTCCTTGAGAATTTAAAAAAGCTTCATATGGTTATTAAAAATAGCTTCAGTCATTCTTAGATAACCGACTACACATTTTGTATGTATCCTCAATATAAGTTTGCGAGGCATTGTGTGAAGATTGCCTTGATTAGGTCAATAAAGACTTTAATTCTGAGCTTTGCTCTAGAAATTTCTCCTGGATTTAGCTCAAAATGAAATTCATGTCGATGGACCTTCTTCCTATACTAAACCCACAATGGGGCAGTGGTATCCCAGAATCAGATATACGTTTAATTAAGAAGAGCATGAGCATAACTCTATTGCAGTAACTTCTCTGTCATCTTCATCTGATACTCATTTAAATTTCATTCTTTGGAGATTATGAATATGCTTCATTTAAAAAAGTTTTTCGAGTTTCGAATGAGATATGATTTCCCATTCCAAATATAAACAAATGAAATTCAAACAAAGGTTCCCAAATATACAGAAGAGTCGAGATGTATCTCGGTGTCTGAAAGGAACATTTGGTCGATGTCTCAATCTGACATTCACCCTGAAAGGAATTTAAAGTCCCTGTCTTGTCTGACATGACGCAAGCTCTCTTGTGCTTTTGCCAGAAATCATGTAGCAGTTTATATGGAATGTTTGTTTGTGCGAACCTCCCTTCGAGTCGATTTCCTTTATTGGACTTTTGTGACCTGTTCTATGCAAAGGGCTTAGCCAGACCATCTCCCTTTTCCCCAGTTCTAATCCATATTGCTTCCATCCTTCACATTCCTCTTTTCCTGAAAGTGCAGATCCAATAATAAATGTTTTTTTTTCTTCAAAAATCCATATCAATCTGATTCCTCCTTCCGAGCCGTCTATTCAGAACATGCAAATAGGATTTCGCTCATCTGTTTAAAAACAGCAATTTTTCGTCCATCAACTTTCGAGGACAGAAAGCAAATATAACTTCTTTGCAAGAGAAAATATTTTCTTAAGATACGTCCCCGAAACAGCAATATTGACTTTTGCCATCGGTCTGTGATTTATTTATTTATTTATTTATTTTTTTTTAGATACAATTTATTGACTCTCATTTCAAATCATCCAGGTTAGTCTGAAGTTTAACATTCACAATGATAAGCGTTATGGGAATATTGTTTTACTATATTTGTTTTAGGAAGATAGAAAAATTTAGCATTTTGTGGATACTCTATGTATACCTTTAGAACGAAGAATCAATAAACAGTTTAAAGTTTAGATGAAATGTCTAATACGGCAGAGCCAATGAGATAGTTACCTCTGAAATGATTTAAGAACAGTTTAGATCAGGCAGATTTTCCAGGTCTGAAAACTTTGCTGAGTTGGCCATGAGACCATTATTTATCCGGGGAATATTTCCACAAAAATCTTTGGTTCAAATTCTGTTTGCATTCAATCATTTGTATTATTATTTTTATATCATATATATGTATATATGTATATATATATATATATATATATATATATATATATATATATATACATATATATATATATATATATATATATATATATATGTATATATATATATATATATATATATATAGATATATATATATATATATATATATATATATATATATATATATATCATATCATCATCTACGCCCATTGATGCAAAGGGCTCCGGTTAGATTTCACCAGTCGTCTCTATATTGAGCTATAAAATCAAATCAACACTTCTCCATTCGATGTCTCCTACTTCCCACTCCATAGTCCTCAGCCATATAAGCCTGGGTCTTCCAACTCTTCTAGTGCCTTGAGGAGCCCAGTTAAAAGTTTGTTGAAATAATCTTTCTCGGGGAGTGTAAGGAGCACGCCCAAACCATCTCCCACTAGCCCTCACCTTGATCTCATCCGAATTTGGAACTCGAGTATTCTCTTATAGTTTCAGGCCTAATCCTGTCCTGCCATTTAGCTTCCAGTATTTTTCTGAGGACTTTGTTCTCAAATCTACTAAATCTTTCCATACAGTAATACCGATCTCATTGAACTGATATATAACCTGATTTTCATATGTAATTTCTGGCGATGTGAATTCCAAATTTATTTAACCTGAGCATTGTCTGATTTGCGTTTTTCCTTATTTCATTAAACTTCAATTCTAAAGACCTTGTATTTGAGATCATAGTTCCTAAATACTTAAATGATGCTACCTCATTAATCCTTTCTCCTTCCAATGATATTTCATCTTCCATTACATATTCCGTTCTCATCATCTGTGTTTCGTCTATTTATCTTGAGCCCAACCTCCTGTGATATATCATGCATTCTGGTAAGCAAGCATTGTAAATCCTGTGGTGTTATGCTGCTAAGGACAGCTTCATCAGTATACTCTAGGTCATCTAGAGTATATATATATATATATATATATATATATATATATATATATATATATATATATATATATGTGTGTGTGTGTGTGTGTGTGTGTGTGTTTGTGTGTGTGTGTGTGTGTGGGTGTGTATAAATGTACATATTGGAGAGATAAGAAGTTGCAAAACGCTTTGCAAGAGTGTAAAGGTGGACCAGATCAATCTAATATGGTTTGATATTGAAGAAAGAGAGATAAAAGAGGAAGAGCTAGGAAGTACTGAATAGATGGGAAAGAAGCTATTTTAGAATAGGAAACCTCCAGAATCTAATAATCTAATGTGATAGTAATCTACAGAAACTGATGATGATATTCCAAATTCCTCTGTAGATGACAAAAGTAATAATGATTAGTACTTCCCCCATCTGTGTGCATTGCTATGGCTCCTCAGGCCAACCATGGACTTGCATACCTTGTCACATATTGGACA
>NC_090728.1:27358134-27378134 GCF_036898095.1 Palaemon carinicauda | reverse complement strand
TCATTCATATCCCTTTCAATGTCTTACCCAAGAACCTTTCTTCGCTTTTTTTATTTGATAATTCGTAAGGTGTCTTGTTTACTTGGTGTGATAACATTACACTGTCTGATTACAAGACTGCTATCAAAGGGTTAGTCCTCATGAAGGAGTGACTTATTACAGTGATTATACACTGATTATTTGTCTACACTGTTAAAAAAACTGAAATTTTAATCGGAAATTCTTCGTACAAATATACTGTTCTCAGCCGTATTTCAGTGATATACAGGTGACCTTAATTTTACCCTACTTTGTTAATATCTTTTACGGGTTGGTAAGGGTAATATCTCTCCTTTACGTCAATATATCATTTTTAAAACGGTAAATGCCTGGCAATATATATTCCAGGATTTTTACTGTTTTCTTTACGGAAAGTATTTAATAATAGTTTATAGAATTTTCAAAAGAATATATATTTGTTGCTTTATATATTGCGTATCACTTTAATTTTGAAACTTATATCTATACTCTTTAAGAAATATAAAGATAAGTTTTCCTCCCCTTGGTTTCCTTAACGAAAATAAATCTAAAATTCCTACGACATTAAGTAAAAAGAAAAAGAAAAAGAAAAAGAAAAAGAAAAACATTTCTGTTAGTCCAAGAACAGTGGATTGCCCCACCTTATGTGGAACACAGGCTCTTGCGCTGGATTGATAATCATCAAGAAGTCTTATATCATAAGAAAAATAATTTTGAAGATGCTGTTCACCATCTCGGTATATTACTGTATTCCTACAGAAAGTCAGAAGTGGTGATCTCTGATAATAAATTATTATAAAAAAGAGGCCTAAGAATACAATAGATAGGAGATGGTATATAGACAGACATGCAAAGTGAGAAGTTGGAGAAACGTCAGAAAGTGAAATATTTTGGAAAGTTTAGACATTTCACAAAAATAGTTATGAGGATGGTTGATAAAGACAAGACACAGAATATTTCATATAAGACTGGAATTATTATAATTATGCGAAAGGGTCTTAGGTGCTGGGGGAACCTGGTTATCATTATCCTTTACGTTCCTGTTGGTAAAATCAAGTACCGTAAGCTAATTACTATTCTAGTTGGAAACGCAATATGCCACAGACTCAAAGGTGCATTTAAGAATAGGTGAAAAAATATACAAATTAAGAAAAACACAAATGTTAGATAAGTAAGAGGGATATATAAGCTATGTGTTACAAATGAAAGCTTTTGCACTACATTCAAACTCCTAAAGCTCCACACTTTGGTTAAAGCTGGAAAAAAATATGAAAAAAATCCTATTACTGAACCTTGCTAAAGGATAAGCCCAAGGAGGCAACACTTTGCTTTGTATTCTGCGTGAGTGTTTTAGTCTAGGAAGATCTGAAAATGCAAATTATGAAATATCGTAGACAGCATGAACAAAGAGATACCTGAACGACGTTGAAGACAAGCATAATATACATATAAATCTTGAATTGCATATCTTCATAAGATTAAAAAAGCTCATGGAATGAATGGGGTAGTTGAATAGACAAAATATGTCCATATAATTTTGATGAATAAGTTCGATTTTTTAATGGAAGTTGAGGAGTGATTCAGTATCCATATATTTCTCTATAGAGACAGGTTTAAATGTGGCATGAAAATGAATATGAGATGTGGCGTCAGATTGGAAGAAGTTCGAAAGATTAAGGACTGAATTAGGATCAAGAAGATAAATAATATATCCCCAGATAAATGTCAAGTGTGAAACCATGTCTGCACAAGAAGTTCAGAAGGATATCTATACATTTGTATATGAATTCTTATTGAATTGTACAATGTGGAGAAACGCAGTTTAAAGGTTTAAAGGCTGCACATGGATCGGCATTGCCAGACATATAACTACTTGGTCTCTCCTCGTCTCTCACGTAGGGGAGCGAGGGAGTAGTTATATCCAGGTAAGAGGAAGTACCCTAAGAGGTACACTCTGAAACCACAACTGCTGTGTTGTAGTTAGTAAAGGGGGATAGGTGAGAATTGTTGAATATATGTATGTGTGCGTACGCATGTGTGTGCATATCGATTATGGTGGGTCGCATACACTAGTCTTCCATCTAAGAGAAGTAAAGAACGATTAAAATACTTCAAGAACAGTAACAACATTAAAATAATTCTTTCATATATAAACTATAAAAACTTAAAAAAAAACAAGAGGTAGAAAAAGAAGACAGAATAGTGTGCCCGAGTGCACCCAAGCAAGAGAACTCTACCCCAAGACAATGGAAGACCATGGTACAGAGGCTGTGGTATTACTAAAGACTAGTGAACAATGGTTTGATTTTGGAGAAGTCCTTCTCTTAGAAGATCTGCTTACCATAGCTAATGAGTCTCTTCTACCCTTACCAAGAGGAAAGTAGCCACCGAAAAAGTATAGTGCAGTAGTTAACCTCTTGAGCGAAAAAGAATTATTTGATAATCTCAGAATTGTCAGGTGTACGAGGACAGAGGTGAATGTGGAAAGAAGAGGCCAACTATTCAGTAAATATGTAGGCAAAGGAAAATTGAACCGTAACCAGAGAGAGGGAACCAATGCAGTACTGTCTGGTCAGTCAAAGGACCCAATAGATCTCTAGTGGTAGTGTCTTAATGGGTGACTGGGGCCCAGGCCAACGCCTATAAGAAAGACTGAATGCTTCTTCTTAAAGCAACAGTCACAGAAAACCGAAATAAAAGGAAGTAAAAAATAGGTTTCAGAAAAGAGAAGGACTTGGAGAAGAAGAGAAGAAGAAAGATGCTGTGAGGGCTGCAAGTGAGAAAGACGGATGGACCTTCGGCTTGGCTTTAACCTCCCTCAAAAAACCTTGCCTTAACCTCTGCGTCAATTACAAAGCTTTTCAACCATCCGCTGCTTTTCTCAAAGATTGCTCGCAGAAGAAGATTCGCCAACCAGGAGGAAAATCATTCGGGGAGATAAACTTGTCTGTTAGCTGGAACTTAGAGAGAGAGAGAGAGAGAGAGAGAGAGAGAGAGAGAGAGAGAGAGAGAGAGAGAGAGATGGTGGGATGGCATCAACGCCTCCAGCCAAAAATTGTTTTCCAATAGCTCCGCCTTTCTCTCTCACAGTTATTAATTCTTTCTTATGAAGGTACCAGATATGAACAACACGTGTCAAGTTTCCCAGCAAAGTTTAGTCGTTGGTCAAAAGATTCATCCTCAACTTTTGGTCATATCTGGGGAGATTTTCCTATTGGATAAAAACAACACGTATGATACTGGTTTCCTTATTTGCACGTTTTGTATTTATTCATCAACCAGTATTGTTTCTATCGCTGGGAGATAGGCTAAATAGTAATATATGAATTTACACAGACAATAATGCCCTATTATGTCAAAAAGTCAGCAGAATTGGGTTACTTAAAAATCATAACGACTGTCGCATTTTTGTTATGTAAAATATAGTAGAATTAATTTCAACTCCTACAAATAGCTTGGATTTTTCTTGTACAAACATTCTTAAACATATGAAAAAAATTTTTTATATTTTTTCTAGGATTGAAAAAGTACAAGAGAAACAAATTATTTAAAATCCAAACGCTCAAGGCTGATGTGTACGACAGACTTTCTTCCAAGGGTTGCATGATGCTCGTCCGCAAAACCTTGACTGAAATTGTGTTATTTGTTTCTTTTGGCAGTCATATTTTGTTCTGCCTAATTCAGATACAAAGATTTTAGATGCAGAAAAAAATTATAGAATTGCAATCATTCAGTCATTCCATTTGTTACTTTTACTGGCTGCCAACGCTATAGGCAAGGCGGTATAGAAACCCAACCAACCTACCTTATAGACAGTAAATACCAAATTCTTCAGCATCCTTGATATTATTCAACAGTTTAACTTTTTACTAGACGTTTTTTGTTAGACTTTGGTCACAATTTTACATGATGATATTTCTAAGTTATGTTTTCATCATAAAACAGTCATAAACTTTCATAAATTCGTTAATTGATTTTGGTGTTATTACAATGAAACGAAATATGTAGACCTGATAGAAATAATACACATCTTTATAACTGTGTTATTATTATTATTATTATTATTATTATTATTATTATTATTAATTGCTAAGCTACAACCCTAGTTGGAAAAGCAGGATGCTATAAGCCCAGGTGCTCCAACAGGGAAAATAGCTCAGTGAGGAAAAGGAACAAGGAAAAATAAAATATTTTAAGAAGAGCAACAACATTAAAATAAATATCACTTTATAAACTATAAAAACTTTAACAAAACAAGAGGAAGAGAAATAAAATATAATATAGAACACTGTGCCCGAGAGTACCCTCAAGCAAGAGAACTCTAACCCAAGACAGTGGAAGACCATGGTACAGAGGCTATGGCACTACCCAAGATTAGAGAACAATGGTTTAATTTTGGAGTGTCCTTCTCCTAGAAGAGCTGCTTACTATAGCTAATGAGTCTCTTCTAGCCTTACAAAGAGGAAAGTGGCCACTGAACAATTACAGTGCAGTAAGAAGAATTGTTTGGTAATCTCAGTGTTGTCAGGTGTATGAGGACAGAGGAGAATATGTAAAGAATTGGCCAGACTATTCGGTGTGTGAGATTATAGGGAAAAAGAAAATGAACTGTAACCAGAGAGAGGGATCCAATGTAGTACTATCTGGCCAGTCAAAAGACCCCATAACTCTCTAGTGGTAGTATCTCAACGGGTGGCTGGTGCCCTGGCCAACCAACTACCTATAACTAAAAAGAAGGCAATTGTTTCCCCCTTTTTAGACAGAAAAAGTGAATCAGTTATTGCTATTGCTTTTTTCTGCAATTCAGATTATTATGTTCTAAAATTTGGTCAATTATCATATAGCTGGAAAAAGCTTTATTTGAGCAGTAAAGGTATGTGAATTACAGTATATAAAATTTACCACTCACTACAATCCATTGACTAAACGGAAAAGTACAGCAAAGCCTTTATTCTATACTATTGTACACGAACGGTCAAAAATGACGCTAAATATTTAGATAGATATGCGCAAACACAGAGTCAACACTTCCCACCCTTCCACGTTTCCTAACTATAACTCGGCAGTTTCTGCAATGTGTGGGAGAGTGTGGTTTCCGATAGTACATCTTGTGGTAACCCTTCTGCCAGGGTATGACTAACCCCAACCCTCTACTTAAGGGATGGGTAGAGACCGAGTAGTCATACGTGTGGCAATGCTGCATCAGCGTGACAGAAAAATTTATATATATATATATATATATATATATATATATAAATATATATATATATACATATATATATATATATGTATATATACATATATATATATATATATATATATATATATATATGTATATAAATATACAGTATATATATATATATATATATATATATATATATATATATATATATATATAGCCAGACATATTGCTCTTTATTATATAGTGAGGATGAAAGGTAACAACTTTTATATCTAAGCCTTATCTTAGTAAGATCTGTTAGCTATTTGATGGAAAACAAAAATGTGTTCGTTAAATTGCAGAACAAAGTTTCTATCCTGAGATAATTACTTTCTATTTCACTCTATAAACATTTACACACGCATTAATTATCGAATATAAGATCACCAGTGACATAGGTAGTGTAAACTTCTTAATCCCCTGGCTCAAACTGGCCGCTTCTATCAACTCAGCGGTGTCAGTTGTCTAAAATATTCATAATGAGCCTTCCTGTTGGGAGCCTCTACTATTGGAAGATTTCGTATTCCAATACTACTGCTACAATTAGTGTAGAGGGTAAGAATTAAAGTCAGATAATACCTAAAGAACACCCTGTATATATATATACATATATATATATATATATATATATATATATATATATATACATACATATATATATATTATATATACATATATATATATATATATATATATATATATATATATATATATACGGTATATATGTACATATATATATATATATATATATATATATATATATATATATATATATGTATGTATATATATACATACTCTCCGTAATATACAAAATATTTACAAAGATTCTATTAGGCCCTATAAAAAGAAAAGTAGACTTTAATCAACCAAAAGACCAGGCAGGATTTAGAAATGGGTATTCAACAACTGACCATATCCATATAATTAACCAGCTAATGGAAAAATCAAAAGAGTAGGAATTAATATTAATGGGGAATACCTTAGCAACTTAAGAGTTGCAGGAGACTTAGTTGTGTTTAGTGAATTATAGGAGGAATTACAAATGATGATAGAAGATTTGAATAGAGAAAACAGAAATGTGGAACTGAAAATAAATATGAGTAAAACTAAGATAATGTTCAATGAAAATGCAGAGAGACAGCAATTATGAGTTATGGACGAGTCTCTGGAGATTGTTAATGAATATACGCACTTAGGACAGACAGTAAGTGTTTCCCCAGGACACGAGACCGAAATTAAAAGAATAATAAGCACAGGATGGAGAGAATTAGGTAAACAAAATGAGATAATAAGGAGTAAATTGACACTTCCTCTAAAAGGAAAATGTATGTATTGAGAATGTCCTACCAGTATTAACTTATGCATCAGAAATTAAGAGCCATACTAAAGCGGTAGAACATAAGCTAGTTAAAACTCAAAGAGCCATGGAAAGAATAATTATGGGAATAACACTAAGGGACAGAAAAAGAGCAACATGGATACGAGAGCAAACTTAAAGTAGGGGATATTCTAACACCTTGTAAGAAAAAGAAATGGACATGAGAAGGACATACAGTAGATGGACATTAAGAATAACAGAATGGGTCCCTAGAAATTGTAAAAGAAGCAGAGGAAGGAATAGAAGACGATGGGTCGACGAACGAATGAAGTTTGCGAGCGTGGATTGGCACAGAAAGACCATAAACCAACGTGAGTGGGAGGACATGTCTGAGGCCTTTGTTCTACAGTGGACAAGTAACGGCTGATGATGATGATAATAATACACACACACATATATATACAGTATATTCATATATATATATTCATATATATATATATATATATATATATATATATGTGTGTGTGTGTGTGTGTGTGTGTGTGTGTGTAAGGCTACCCTATGAGGTTTATAATAGTTAATAGAGAAAGGTTAAAATTTTAAATGGAGTGAGAAATTCATAAAGGATATGATTCAGGGTAGAGGCAGAAACTTGGCAGTTGTTAAAGACTGCTTGACGAAGTCTATGAGCTTACAGTATATGCAGCATTTATATCGAGAATAGACAAAACAGTAACGATCGAGCTCTTAGCAACAGAATATGAATCACCAGCCACCCGTTGAGATACTACTCTTAGAGGGCTATGAGGTCTTTTGACTGGCCAGACAGTATTACATTGGATCTTTTTCTCTAGTTACAGTTCATTTTCCCTTCGCTTACACACACACGCACACACAGCAAATAGTCTGACCTATTCTTTACAGATTCTCCTCTGGTCTCATACATCCGACAACACCAAGATTACCAAACAATTCTTCTTAACCCAAGGGGTTACTGCACTGTGATTGCTCAGTGGCCACTTTTCTCTTGGCAAGTGTAGATGAGGCTCTTTGACTATGGTCAGCAGCTCTTCTAGGAGGACACTCCAAAATCAAAACATTGTTCTTAAGTCTTGGGTAGTGCCATAGCCTCTGTACCATGGTCTTCCACTGTCTTGGGTTAGAGTTTACTTGCTTGAGGGTACATTCGAGCATGCTGCTCTGTCTTGTTTCTCTTCCTCATGTTTTGTTAAAGTTTTTATGGTTTGTATAGGAGATATTTATTTTACTGTTGTTACTTTTTGTTACTCTGTTTCCATTCCTCACTTGGCTATTTTCCCTGTTGGTGCCCCTGGGCTTATAGCAAGTAATAATAATGATAATAATAATAATAATAATAATAATAAGGAACTGGAGAATTACGACAACGCCAAACATTCTTAAATTTATTTCCATCACCAACAAATAACAACGTTTCAAAGATCTCTGTGTTCATAATCATGTTCCTGGGTAAAAGAAAGTAAAACAATATAGAGCAAGCTGAACATAAATATTGTAAACAAACAAATAAATTCTAAGTTAGAATGGGAAAAGGCATAATTAGGCAATCTTCAAAGGAAAACTAGAAATTTCTTGATTAAGTTGTGGCTTTTTAGATTTAAAAAAAATTGACTCTGCTATTCTTATTTCATTTTCATATGAGCCTCTGTATATTATTGAAAAGTTGTCCAAAGAGAATGAACACTTACAATCCATTTCGCAATGGTCTCGTATGCTGGACTGTAAAGGTTTGGACAAGGCTCTGCCAGTTCGGCTGCTAATTCCCTTGTGATCTTGGTAGCGAGAAAAAATGCATTTTGGATGGTTTCCCATCCAAAATATTCTATTACAAACTCAGAACTTTCCTTAACAGTATATTTTGTCCTAAAACAAAGAAATGTGGTCCAAAAAAAGTTGAACTCTTCATCAAATTACCTTATTTTAATGATGAAACAAACAAATATATTAAAATCAGAATACATGAAATCCTGAGTAAATACCTACCACAAATTAAACCGAATTTGATATTCTATAATTACTCCAAAATAAAAAGTTTTGTTAATCATAAAGAAAAGCTGCAAAAGACCGTTGAATCAATGGTGGTTTACCTGTTTAACTGTCCAAATTGCCAATTAGCTTACATTGGCTCCACGAAAAAATGCATTTTTTCTCGCTACCAAGATCACAAGGGAATTAGCAGCCGAACTGGCAGAGCCTTGTCCAAACCTTTACAGTCCAGCATAAGAGACCATTGCGAAATGGATTGTAAGTGTTCATTCTCTTTGGACAACTTTTCAATAATATACAGAGGCTCATATGAAAATGAAATAAGAATAGTAGAGTCAATTTTTTTTAAATCTAAAAAGCCACAACTTAATCAAGAAATTTCTAGTTTTCCTTTGAAGATTGCCTAATTATGCCTTTTCCCATTCTAACTTAGAATTTATTTGTTTGTTTACAATATTTATGTACAGCTTGCTCTTTATTGTTTTACTTTCTTTTACCCAGGAACATGATTATGAACACAGAGATCTTTGAAACGTTGTTATTTGTTGGTGATGGAAATAAATTTAAGAATGTTTGGCGTTGTCGTAATTCTCCTGTTCCTTATTAAACTGAGGTTCCCTTCCACCCGCTCAGTATCGGATATAATAATAATAATAATAAGCGTCGGATAACCGAGGCCTGCCGAAAGTTGATCATGTGAATAATAACCTGATTAATTTAGGCCAGCACCGGAAGCAGCCTACGTGAACATGGTGAAACTTTTAGCCGGTACTTTGAAACAGTTAGTTAGAATCCAGACTCTCTCCTATGAGGTGCGTAACTGTGAGCTCGTGTCCGTATAAACTTTGTAATTACCCGTTAGAGGCTATTGTATACAATGTAATAAACTCAAAGTAGCCTCTATATGGCTTAATCTAGTATCCGAGTTTTCATTGCTCCCTAGAGACTATATCTATGAAGTTGTCATTTTTCAGACCACAAACTGTAATTTTGTCAAATAAAACCCAAGCAAATAATAGACTAGAAGGTTAATACATGAATAAGCTCGTCTTCTAAAAAGGCTGAGTCTATGATGCTTTTTATATAATTCGATATCAGATCACACTTAGTTGAAAAAGAGATTACATATTTGAAAGTTGGAGCAATATGTTTTAGTTAAAATAATTTTACTATAGGAATGTGCCAAAGTATCTGTGTCCATAATAGATCTTCAAATAAAAAAGTCTTAATACTTTGAACAATCTAGTATTGCTTTTCAAAATACTTAGGAAATGCTAAGTAAAACAGTAGCATATATGTTTATAAAGTCTGTATATATATATATATATATATATATATATATATATATATATATATATATATATATATATATATATATATATATATATATATTTATATATATATATATATATATATATATATATATATATATATATATATATATATATATATATATATATATATATATATATATATATATATATATATATATACATATATATATATACATATATATATATACATATATATATATATATATATATATATATATATATATATATATATATATATATATATACATATATATATATATATATATATATATATATATATATATATGAAATCGGTCTAAATATATAGTTTAGAGAATCACTGGTATTTCGCTGCAGAATTTAATTATATCAACAACACAGGAAGAGAGAGAGAGAGAGAGAAAGGGGGCAATAGTATTGATGGTTCATCGAGCAGGAACTAATATAAACCAATATAAAGTTGAAATTCTTAACCCGGTGGAACTGCAATTTCTTCATGGAATGCACTACGCTCGGTGCGATGCCTGAAAGCACAATTCATTATGCAGCCTGCACCTTCAGTGCAGGTCGTTCTATTGCCCGCTTGCCATTTTGACAAACGACGAACCAGCACAATTGGTTGATCACTTCTCGGATGTGGATTAATGATCACAATTATAAGAATATCATGGTCATGTTCACCATCCTCTTAGTACAAAAGAGTTATTTTCGCCTTAAGCCAGGAAAAGTACCAGTTTTGACAAATTGTTCTTCCAAAGGATATTATATATTTGTAAGATTTGTTTCTCAATTTACTGGAGAACAATCAGAGCACCACTTTCCCCAACAGTTGCCTTAAAAGGAAAGTGAAATGACGTAATCATCGCCAAATCTGATGAATTCACATAAATTGTTCTCAGGCAAAGATATGTAAGCTATCAAAGTTTTGGAATTTTTTCTAATGATACGACTACTTAGGAAAATTAGTCAAACATTCGAAAATAGTAATAGAGACAGAATTCTACAAAGTGGTTAGAAAAGTCTGCTAATGAAAAATAAAAATCATTTAAGTGAAAGTGTCTTGACAATGTTTTATATGTATCTACTGTAGGAGAGAGAGAGAGAGAGAGAGAGAGAGAGAGAGAGAGAGAGAGAGAGAGAGAGAGAGAGAGAGAGAGAGAGATGTATTTCAGATAGTTTATCGCTGGATAAAAGAAAGACGTGTGTTAAAACAAAAGAAGAATCCACAAACTCTTTCATCCCGTACTTTTATGGCCTCTCAAGACCCACCATGATAACGTCCCATTACGCCCCATGATTTCCATCAAAGGATCTTTTACGTACAAAGTGTCCAAATGGTTGGCAGACTTCCCATTTCCCTTTTTAGGTTCTTTGCCCTTTTTAGAAGAAAATAGTTGGAAAAACCACTGTAAGTTATACATCTATGTTAGAATGTGAAACCCTTGAATTTGGACAAAATTTTTTTTTTCATAAAAGTTTCAATATAATCGAAGATGTTTCTAAATTTAATAGAAACAATTGTATTACTCAAAATATTTATGATAAAAAGTTTTGGTCTTTCAATTGTAATCTTTACAAAAAGATTATTTGAGTTATGCTTATCCGAAACACAGACAGATTTATGAACAAATGCACCTGTCTATCAAAACATAACTTTCGCAATGAAGTTGGCGAAGGTTATATCTTCGGCCAACACAACACCTGCCTTAGCTCTTGTGTAGAAGATTCCCCAGAGAGATAAGTCTGTTAGCAGAGGCAAGACCTTCTGCCAAAAGGCAACATCGCAAACAGTCAATCCAATATCTGCAACAAATCAGCATTACCAAATACTGTTGATTTATTGATTGATTATGAGTTATCTGACATCCTGACATCTAAAGTCATTGACGCCGATCACCAAATACTGAGCAGATAAGAGAGGTCAGGGAACAACTCTGCGGGAAAATCATTTCATTTCCAAAACCAATTGGAATTCCCACATGGATATGTATCAAATACAAAGTTTTCAGCCAGTGTTTATTACATACAGGATCCTAATTACATCCATCGAAGAGGATGGGGTCACGTCGCCTAATAACACACACGCAACTATACACACACACACATATATATAAATATTTATATAAATACACACACACAAACACACACACACATATATATATATATATATATATATATATATATATATATATATATATATATATATATATATATATATATATATAAAACTATAAGAGAGATTACTCGAGTGCCATATGTGGATGAGAGCAGGGCGAGGGGTAGATGGAGATGGTTGGGGTAGATGGAGATGGTTTGGATAAGCTCTTCGCGCTCCCCAAGAGAGATTAGTTCACCAAACTTTCAACTGGGCTTCATAAAGCCTTAGAAGAGTTGGAAGACCCAGACCTACATAGCTAAGGGCTATGAAACGACGTGTGAGATAATGAATGGACAGGTATTGAATTAAAAGCTCAAGATACAGACGACTGGCGAAATCTAACTGAGGCCCTTTGCTTTAACAGGCGTAGGAGGTGATGATGATGAGGATACATATATTGCAGGTTTTGTTGAACGAAAAATGACTGCTTACTTTTGCTATTCTAATTTTGGTCCTTTCTAGTTTCCTAGAGGTATTCTTCACTTCTGGGCTCAAAGTTGTTAAGATGATTGAAGATATCCGTCTTTAAATTACTTCTTTTATTTTCTGTGCATTATATCGAGCTTTAACACCGTACTCCATCCATAATCCTGCTTGACTAAAACATTCAATGGCATTTTGTCAAAATGTTATTTTCATAAAACTAACAATAGGAATAATCGTAAATATGTTACAATTGTCAAGTAAAATACTATTATCGTATAACAAGGCAAAAGTTGTTGGCTAGAGTCGAGAGCAAAAAAAGATTAACTGCTTATCTAAGCAAGTTTAACAAAATTCAAGACAAAATGTACAGCACACAAGCAAATACTCAATATCATCACATGATAAAACATATCTTCCAGAATTTACCAATGTATATATTCATTGTCAAAATAAAAACTTCAGAATACATTGGATATCATCAGTAAAGAGTTAATGAAACACATTTGTCAGTAGTGTAAAATAATAAATATAGATAAAAAGGGGCAGAAAAAGTATTTAAAAACTTTTACAAGCCTATCGTAAAATCCTATTGAGAATTTAAAAAAGGCTTTATATCGTTAATAAAAACAGCTTCAGCCATTCTCAGATACCCGACTCCATATTTTGTGCGTATCCTCAATATAAGTTTGCAACCAATGTGTGTAAATATTCTTGGTTAGGTCAATAAAGACTTTAATTCTGTACTTTGGTCTTGAAATTTCTCCTGGATTTGGATTTACCTCAAAACCAAATTCATGTCGACGGACCTTCCTTTACTAAATCCGCATTAGGGCTATGGTATCCCAGATTCAGATATACATCTAATTGAGAGCATAAGCATGTTTCTATTGCAGTAACTTATGTGTCCTTTGGTCTTATAGATAGGAATTACCAAGAAATCTTTCCAGAATTTTGGTATTTTTCTCCCCTTTACGGGACAAAGATTATTTTTGAGAAGGCAGTCACAGTTTTTGGAGATTTTTCCAGGAATGCAGATTTTGCCTTATTCAAAGCTTTTAATTTTAGTCTGAACTTCTTGAAATTCAAAAAGATTTTTCTCTCGCTCAACAAATAAACAAAAGCCAAATGAGCTAATAATCAAGGAGATTTTATGTATTAATAATACAGTAATCTCAATAGATCTTTTATTGAATCTCCTGTAGCATATCAGTGATACTAATTACTTCACAGTGATACTCAACGCTGTTCAAGTTGAAACTTATGTTTGCTGACAACATAATGAAAGTTTGAATTTCTATCAAACAGAAGTTAATTAACTATCAAAATGATTTATTTATCAATAAATAGTAGAGGAAAATATTTACTGAAATCTAAGTATTCCGGATTTCTACGAATTTATTTGAACTCCCATTCATATATTTATTTAAATGATATTATAGCGATATTAAGAAACTATAACATACATACGTTCATAAGATTTCCATCTGATATTGGTAGAAGTTTCCATATATAAGTATGGAAACACGTCCTTCCACTCACGTCTAACAAATATTATTAGTTTGTCAATCCATCGTGTTGTCTTCTCTTACTTCTTCTTCTTTTACAATTTCTAGAGACCCATTCTGTTATTTTTAATGTCCATATATTATTTGTCATTCTCATTATATGACCTCCCCTTGCCCATTTCTTTTTCTTACATGTTGTTAGAATATCCTCTACTTTAGTTTGCTCTTTTTTTGTTTCTTGTGTTATATATATCATAAATCTTTCTATAGCTCTTTGAGTAGTAACTAGCTTTTGTTTAATGCTATAATAAGGCTTCAAGTCTCTAACGCATAAGTTCACACTGATTAACTACTTTTTCTTTTCAGAGAAAGTGGCGTTTTACTTTTCATAATTTCATTTTGTTTACCAAAACCTCTCTGTCTCTATCATATCTTTTTTAATTTCAGTTCCATGTTCTTGGGATACACTTATTGTCTGTTTTAAGTACATATATTCATTAAGGATCTCTAGAGCTTCGTCCATAATGATAATTTATTGTCTCTGCATTTTCATTGAACATTATCTCAATTTTACTCATATTTAATTCAAGTCATATGTACAATCGTGCTTTCTTTATTCCAATCTTTTATCATATTTTGCAGTTTCTCCCATGATACACTATACGCAACAGTCATTTGCGAATCTAAGTTGTTCAGGTATTCCCCATTAATGTTAATTCCCACAAGTTTCCAATCTAAATTCATAAAAACTAGACACGCTGTGAATTATTAGGGAGAGATGGGGTCTCCCCGATTAACTCCTTTCTCAATTGGTATTCTCTCACTAGCTTTATGCAGTTATAGATTTGCTGTACTTCCCGTATACTGCATAGTATCCTAGAAGTTTTATCCCAGCTGTGACCAAGTTGTGGAATGATGTTCCTAATTGGGAAGTTGATTCGGAAGAACTTCAAAAGTTGAAACTAACAGCAAATGTTTTTATGATGAACAAGCTGAATTAAATCTCTTTTCATAGTATATTTATGAAAGATGTGTTTTAATGTTGTTACTGTTCTTAAAATAATTTATTCTAATTATTCATTACTTCTCATATACTTTATTAAGTTCCTTTCCTCACTGGGTTATTTTTCCCCGTTGGAGCCCTCGGAATTATAGCATCTTGCTGTTCCAACGAAGGTTGTAGCTTAGCTAGTTTTGACCGAATCAAAAGCTTTCTTTTATTCTATAAATGCTATGCATTGTGGTTTGTCATACTCTGTTGATTTTCCAATTAGCTGGTTAATTACATGGATATGGTTAGTTATTGAATGCCCTTTTCTAAAGCCTGCCTACTCTATAGGTTGATTTGAATCTAGCTGTCTTTCTATTCGGCCCAATATAACCTTTGGAAATATTTTGTATATTTTTAAGAGTAAACTTATTGGGTGGTATCATTTCAGGCATAATGGTAAAGTTTTTCTTACAGACATTTGTTGTAAAGTACAGAGTTTTATTACTATGAAATATTCTTCATCTATCATTAAATGAATTGTTAGGCCATCTTCAGGTGCTTTGCTTCTTTTCATGCTTTCTTTACTTTTACTGTTAATTTTGGTATTGTCTCAGGTGTTTCATGATTTCCATTGGAAAAGTTATTTCTTATATCACTATTGTACGACATTGTATAGAAATCCTCTGTAATTTTTGTCACACTGCATCTTTGTTGATATTTCCATTTTCATCCTCTAAAGCAAACATCTGTCGGCGCCCTGCTCCAAGTTTTCTTTTCATCAATTTCAGGCTTCTTCCTTTCTTTAGCCTTTCCTCAATTTTGGTCTGTGTATACGGAATATCTTGGTTTTTCGATTGGTTATCGTTTTGAATAGTGTTGAAAAGTTTATTTCATCTCTATTGGATTTTACTCCCATTTCCAATATTTCCTTTAATGTTGCTTATGAACTTTTCCATCCATCTCTTGTGCTGATTCCAATACAAATTGTATTAGATAACTGTTCGTTTCTTCTCTACTCGTTTCCATTTCACTATGTAGCTAGTATTTATTTTTCATGGTTAAACTAAGCGCTTCGGATATATATATATATATATATATATATATATATATATATATATATATATATATATATATACATATACAGTTTATGTGTATGTATATATATAAGAAAATACATGTTTTCTTGTACACACACACACACACACATATATATATATATATAGATATATATATATATATATATATATATATATATATATATATATACATACACCATCAGTTGTTATTAGTTCACTGCAGAACAAAAGCCTCAAGACATGCCCTCCCACTTAACTCTGTTTATGGCTTTTCTTTGCCAGATCGCACCAGCAAACTTTCTTAGTTCGTCAATCCACCGTCTTCTCTTCCTTCCCTATTTCTTTTACAATCTCTAGGGACCCATTCTGTCATTCTTGAAGTCCATCTATTGTCTGTCATTCTCATTATATGTCCTGCCCATGTCCATTTCTTTTTCTTTTATGTTGTTAGAATATCCTCTACTTTAGTTTGCTCTCGTATCTATGATGCTCTTTTTCTATCCCTTATTGTTATTCCCATCATTATTCTTACCATAGCTTTTTAAGTTGCAACTAACTTATGTTCTAAGGGTCTAGTAGGGATCCAAGTTTCTGATGTATCTCATTAAATACTTTTATTTTTAGAGAATGTTGCATTTCACTTTTCATAATAGTATTTTGTTTACCAAATTCTCTCCATCCCTTGCTTATCCTTCTTTTAATTTCGGTCTTGTGTCCCGGGTAAACACTGTCTGTCAAGACGTATATTCATTAAAAATCTCTAGAGGTTCGTCTATAACTCTTATTTATCTCTGCATTTTCATTGAACATAATCTTAGTTTTACTCATATCCATTTTCAGTCCTACATTTCTGCTTTTTCTATTAAAATCTTCTATAATCTCTTTTTATTCCTCCCATTATTCACTAAACATAAATATGTCATCTGAAAATCTAAAGTTGTTAAGGTATTTCCCATTAACATCATATATTACATTTTACCAATCTAAATTTTCAATAACTACTTCTAGGCATGCTGTGAATAGTTTAAAAGAGTTAGAGTCTTCCTGCCTAACTCGCCTTTCTCAATTGGAATTTTCTTACTACATGTAATTTATGAATTGCTGTACTTCTTGATAGATATCTTCAAATGATTTAACAAGATTCTTCTATTCCTTGTTTTTGAAGGGTTTTCTCATAGTCAATGAATGCCGTACATAATGGTTTATCATATTTTTCCAAAAGCTGGTTAATTACATGGACATGGCCAGTTGTTGAATAATCACTTCTGAAGCCTGCCTGCTGTCTTGGTTAATTAAAGTCTAGCGGTTTTTTTTATTTGGCCTAATATGATCTTTTAAATATTTTATATATTATGGAGTAAACTTAGTGGGTAGTAATTTTTCAGGTCTTCTGTGTCTCCCTTTTAATGAATTAATATAAAGAAGTTTTTCCAAGCTGTTGGTATAGAGCATTCTTGCAGATATTTGGTGTACAGTTCAGCGAGTTTTACTATGAAATCTCCTCCATCTATTATTACGTAAATTGTTAGGCCATCTTCTGCTGCTGCTTTGCCTCTTTCCATACTTTTTCATGCTTGCTTTACTTCTCCTACTGTTACATTTGGTTCCGGCTCAGGCGTTTCATTATTTCTAATGGTGAAGTTATTTCTTCTATTACTATTGTATAGCATTCATTAGAATTCCTCTACAATTTTCATTACTCCATCTGTATGGATATTCCCATTTTTATCATTTAAAGCAAATATCTATTGGAGCCCTGTTCCAAGTATTCTTTTTTATCAATTTGATGCTTCTTCCACTCTCCAGTGTATCCTCAATTTTGATCTGATTGTGTTTATATATATTTGTACACACATTATATATACAGTATATATATATATATATATATATATATATATATATATATATATATATATATATATATATATATATATATATACATACATATATATATACACACACATACACACACACACACACACATATATATATATATATATATATATATATATATATATATACATATATATATATATATATATATGTATATATTTATATATATACTTTTTATGTGTAAAACCCACAGGAAATAAGGAAGTGCAAGACCAGGTACCAAGTGCTTTCGTGTATTATGTACACTTCTTGATACACCCAGCAACAAAACCGGTGTCGCCTGACCAGACCCGACTAGGAGAGATCATGCCCCTCTTACCCTGAAAGGTAGCCGAAGTTAAACAACCAAGACATTGTTAGGATGGTTCGAATGTGAGGAGGAGGAAATTACCGATATCACTCAAAGAAATGCGATGAAGAGAGAGAACTTTTTTATTCTTTTAAGAAATGAAATTCAATATTATTTCGAAACTAATTCATCAAAAGATTTTGTCATAACTTTTTATTTGAATTTTCCTATTCTATTTCTATATAAAATTTTCTTGAATAATATTGGAACTGACTATTCATATTAATATTAATAACACGGAAATATCCTTCGTTTGCATTTTCTTAAGAAATTCCCCCCCCCTCTCTCTCTCTCTCTCTCTCTCTCTCTCTCTCTCTCTCTCTCTCTCTCTCTCTCTCTCTCTCTCTCTCTTTCTCTCTCCTCATAATTACACACTGTGGCCTACGTATTATATGTAGGGGCCAATAATAATGTATCGTTTCAAATAGCACCTATTGGGTCACCAATCATTAACAGGTGGCCTTTGTTCAAAAACACGAAGGTAATGAGGTTTAAAGGTTTAGTTGTTGATTTCAGTGTTTTCCTTTGGTTTCGATCATGAGCCACGAAGCTCGGTGTGGTTGGGGTCAGCTTTTGTCACAGGCTACTTGGCTCCGGCCCTCTCAGAGATAATAGTATTATTTGCTATATCAATTATGTTATTTTAAGGTTGGAGATTTAAAATGCATCATCCGTTAACATAATCTATATTGTTTCAGAAGTGATTGGTGACAGTAGAATATGTGAAATGACATGTAATGAAAGTTCATTGGTGAATTATTATAGTGATGATGTGGTATATAGGATGTAGGGTATAAAATATTAAACTATCAACACATTGTTTACTCAAATTATCTGGTTCGGCGTCAATAACCTTAGATGTCAGGATGACAAAAAACTCCCAATCAATCAATCAATCAATCAAATTATCTGGGCAAGTCGCTCACTTCCAAGCGAACCCCCTACCCTGGTGACGATTGCTCATTGCTCTAAGGTCCGAGTCTAGCTGGCTTCACCCTTCCTAAGGCAAAAGGAAATATTTCCTTAGCATTGAGTATTCGTATCATTACAATTTTATTTGTCGTTTCATGTCCTGATGTCCAACGCCTTAAAAGTGTTTCCCCGGTAAGCTCTTCAAGAAATCCATTACTCTCGATATTTGTTCAATCAGTCTTTCGCATATTTACTTCGTTATCTATAGTTTTGATATGATTTCATACACCTGGAAAGCAAACTGTATGAAATATTGTCATCTTAGTATTTTGTTCTTCATTTACTAAAAAACTTCCATCAGAAGGATCTTATCATAACTGTGAGACCTTTAAACGTCAAACATTGGGGATGGGGGTAGAAGGATATAAGCAGGTTGAGGTTAAAGATGATGGTGGAGAGGTGGCAATTGGGTGATCTTAATGTATGGCTTGACGAGGTTTGCTTATTAACATTTATGAAGTGATGATGTTGGTAAAACCCCCTATTGGTAACATTTAATATCAATGATTCCAACTCGCAATGAAAACGGGCATATATCGTTCTAACATTGTTTTTAGGTGGTCATTGAACATCTTTGGAACATAGGATCTTCACCCGAAAGAAATACAATTCCAACACCAACTCGCAAAGTTGTTAGCGGTCTTGTGTGATCCTTGGGAACATCAAAATAATATAAAATATTGGATACAGGTAATATATATATATATATATATATATACTGTATATATATATATA
>NC_090728.1:27335634-27355634 GCF_036898095.1 Palaemon carinicauda | reverse complement strand
TAGGGTCTTCTTGACCTTGATTTTGAGGTGCATTTCTTTTAGCATTAGAGTCTCTTTGACCTCTTTTTAGGTGCCTTATTCATAGCATTAGGGACTTCTTGACCTTGAGTTTGAGGTGCATTACTTCTAGTATTAGGAGCTCTTTGACCTTTCTTTTTAGGTGCCTTATTCATAGCATTAGGGACTTCTTGACCTCGATTTTGAGGTGCATTACTTCTAGTATTAGGAGCTCTTTGGCCTTTCTTTTTAGGTGCCTTATTTATAGCATTAGGGACTTTTGGACCTTGATTTTGAGGTTCATTACTTGTAGCATTAGAGGCTCTTTGTCCTCTTTTTAGGTGCCTTATTTATAGCATTAGGGGCTTTTGACCTCTATTTTAAGGAGCCTTATATAAAGCATTAGGGGATTTTTGACCTCGAATTTGAGGTGCTTTACTTCTGGCATTAGAGGTTCTTTTACCTCTATTTTTAGGTGCCTTATTTATAGTGTTAGGGGCTTTTTTACCTCTATTTTTATCTGCCTTATTTCTAGCATTAAGGTTTTTTTCCCCTCTATTTTGAGGGGCCTTATTTCTCACATTAGGGTCTTTTTTACCTCTGTTTCAAGGTGATTTACCTCTAGCATTAAAGGCTATTTTACGCGTTCGTTTAAAGGCTCTTCGTTGCTGTTCTCCTCTGTCTGTTCTAGTTTTCAAGATCTTTAGTTTTTCTGTTTCCTTTGATATTTCATCGTCCAATTTCCTTAGTTCGTCAATTTCCTTCGAGATTTCATCGTATTCTTTCTTATTTCGTCAGTTTCCTTCTAGATTTCAAAAGAGATTTCAGTGCCGTGTGTCCTCAGTTCGTCAAATTCCTCAGAGAAATCGATGGCATTCATGTCTTTGTCCATCGGAGCGATGGTTAGAGACAGGAATGCAATAAATTTTCTCCGCATACGTCATCACGCTAAAGTAAATGACGAGCTACACAATATATTTACCAATACGATCTGGATATGTCCTTTCTTCAATGTCGAATTTTGGGATTATCCTGTTGAAGAACCACACATCGCTCACCGTTTAGTTGAACCATTCTGTCTCCGTTCTTATTTCCTTATTTCCAATATTCTCCAATTATAGGAGATCGTTGGAAAAGCCCAAGCAAAGGATCATTCAAGGCGCGTACATTATGTTCTTCAAAGCTCGACAACTTCTGCAGCAACCACCAAAACCAGCTGTAGATGAAGGTGTTCTGAAGATCCTCCTCTCGATCCTGTAGTTGTAATACACGATTCTTACAGTCAGCTCCCTGTTCCAAAAATAGCCATTAAAAATGTTCACTGCGTTGCATGCTTAGTTTGAAAAAAAAAAGATCAGGTCTTCAGAAGTCATTTGAAGCTTGGGGCGGAGTCGTTCAGAACTGCTGCAGGAAGATTCTGTTCTGGAGTCATTCAGAACTCTATGCTAAGTCTACGGCTATGTCTTCTGAAGTCTTTTGAAGATCCTAAAAAATTTTCTTCAGGTGCGGTTCAGGGAGCTCCAGGAAGAATCTGTTATGGAGTCATTCAGAACTCCATGCTAAGTCTACCTCTGTTTCTTCTGAAGGCATTTGGAAATCTGGGAAAGTTTTCTTCCAAAGCCGTTCAGAGATTCTGTTGTAGGGTCATTCAGAAGTCTATGCTAAGTCTACGGCTATGTCTTCTGAAGCCTTTTGAAGATCCCGGAAAATTTTCTTCAGGTGCCGTTCAGGGAGCTCCAGGAAGAATCTGTTCTAGAGTCATTCAGAACTCCATGCTAAGTCTACCTCTGTTTCTTCTGAAGGCATTTGGATATCCGGGAAAATTTTCTTCCGAAATCGTTCAGAGATTTTGTTTTAGGGTCATTCAGAAATCCATACTAAGTCTATGGCCATTTCTTCTGAAGCCATTCGGAGATCCGTGAAGATTTTCTTCCGAAGCCGTTTAGGACTTGTGAAAGAACTCTTCTTTTGTTTCAATAAATCCCAGTAACTCATCATCATCATCATCATCATTATCGTCAACATAATAATAATAATAATAATAATAATAATAATAATAATAAACTACATGATTTGATTTATAGATTTGAGTCTGAAAGTTCTGAAGTCGTTCAACGCTCGGATTTGCAATTTGAAGGAAAATTTAAGAGTCTGAATAGGAAGAGGAAAAGATAATTAATACTATAATTTAATACTTTTATTATTAAGTAACGCCTGCAGCGCTCTCGGTGATCGAACTCGGGTGAAGGGTAATTGACGTTTTCAACAACCCGCATTGAAATAACCGAAAGCTTCAACTTATTTTTTCATGTTTGTGATTTAGCCTAAAACAACCCATTTCCGGTACGAATCGATATCAGAGCCGTTCGAAACAGAAAATAAGTCTTTGAAAAACACATTTCACAAGTAATTTTCTGAAGAATTCATTTTAGATAATCAATAATGATGTAATATTCGCATGATTTTTCCAATGCAATTATTACTTTCTAATTTTTTTTCGAAGTCAATCGATATTACTATGTGTATATGTTATGTTTCTACCAATGGTTTATATATTCACACACACACACACACACACACACACACACACACATATATATATATATATATATATATATATATATTTATTTATTTGTTTATCTATATAAATATACACTAGATATATATATATATATATATATATATATATATATATATATATATATATTGTATATATGCATAAATAAATAAATATATATTTCTATATATATATGTTTATATATATTTATATAAATATATATATATATATATATATATATATATATATATATATATATTTATATTCATATATATATGTATGTATGTATGTATATATATATATATATATATATATATATATATATATATATATATATATATATATCTATATCTATGTATATATATATATATATATATATATATATATATATATATATATATATATATATTTATTTATATATTCATATATATATGTATGTATATATATATATATATATATATATATATATATATATATATATATATATATATATGCATATACATACATACATACATATATAGTGAATAGACATCGGCGTCCAAAATTGAAGACAGCTTTTCCTCGGACAGATCGTCCTGCAGATAGTTTTCAGGATAACAGCAGCAATACATTTACTTTTTCTCCATTTATTGTTTGGTATCGACATGTGTTTCGGATCACTTCGCGACCTTTCTCCAAGACTACATTGAGTTTAGGAACTACACTTTAATATAAATGTTATGATGGTGAAAATTTGGTCAAAATTTCACCATCATCACCTATATCAACTATATTAGTTTAAGGTTGGAGATATAAAATGCATCATCAGTTAACATATTCTATATTGTATCAGAAGTGATTGGTGACAGTAGAATATGTGAAATTACATGTAATGAAAGGTCATTGGTGCATTATTATAGTGATGATGTGGTATATAAGATGTAGGGTATAAATAATAAGCTATCAACACATTGTTTACTCAAATTATCTGGTTCGGCGTCAATAACCTTAGATGTCAGGATGACAAAAAACTCTCAATCAACCAATCAATCAATCAAATTATCTGGGCAAGTCGCTCACTTCCAAGCGAACCCCCTACCCTGGTGACGATTGCTCATTGCTCTAAGGTCCGAGTCTAGCTGGCTTCACCCTTCCTAAGGCAAAAGGAAATATATCCTTAGCATTGAGTATTCGTATTATTACGATTTTATTTGTCGTTTCATGTCCTGATGTCCAACGCCTTAAAAGTGTTTCCCCGGTAAGCTCTTCAAGAAATCCATTACTCTCGATATTTGTTCAATCAGTCTTTCGCATATTTACTTCGTTATCTATAGTTTTGATATAATTTTAAACACCTGGAAAGCAAACTGCATGAAATATTGTCATCTTATTATTTTGTTTTTCATTTACTAAAGAAATTCCATCAGAAGGATCTTATCATAACTGTGAGACCTTTAAACGTCAAACATTGGGGATGGGGGCAGAAGGATATAACCAGGTGGGGGTTAAAGATGATGGTGGAGAGGTGGCAATTGGGTGATCTTAATGTATGGCTTGACGAGGTTTGCTTATTAACATTTATGAAGTGATGATGATGGTAAAACCCCCTAATGGTAACATTTAATATCAATGATTCCAACTCGCAATGAAAACGGGCATATATCGTTCTAACATTGTTTTTAGGTGGTCATTGAACATCTTTGGAACATAGGATCCTCACCCGAAAGAAATACAATTCCAACACCAACTTGCAAAGTAGTTAGCGGTCTTGTGTGATCCTTGGGAACATCAAAATAATATAGAATATTGGATGCAGGTTATATATATATATATATATATATATATATATATATATATATATATATATATATATGTGGGTTAGGTACTATTTAGCGCCGCCAGCTCAGCGCCGCCGATTCAGCGCCGCCAGTTCAGCGCCTGGTCATTTCCGCGCCAAAAAAAATTAGCGACAACCATCTCGACGCCAGAAGAAATTTTAACTCTCTCTTCACACAGTAGTTTGTATAATATCAGTACCAAACCGCTATTTATTTATCTCGGTGTTGTTTAATTAAAATCTCTCTCTCTCTCTCTCTCTCTCTCTCTCTCTCTCTCTCTCTCTCTCTCTTCACACAGTAATTTGTATAGTTTCAGTACCAAACTGCTATTTATTGATCTCGGTGATTCCGTTGTTTAATTAAAATCTCTCTCTCTCTCTCTCTCTCTCTCTCTCTCTCATCACACAGTAGTTTGTATAATTTCAGCGCCAAACAGCTACTTATTGATTTCGGTGATTCCGTTGTTTAATTGAAATCTTTAAGGGAAATATTTGTAAACATTTGTAAACCGTGAATTAGTTAAAAAGAAAAAAAAAATAATCTGCTAAATACAGTCTTAGGGAAACCATGGAGGATACAGTTCAGAGTCAGAGAGGACGAGCGGAATTCTGTCATGATGGATATATATACAGATTTGATAAAGAAAGCAAGACAAAAACAAATGTAAAGTTCTGGAGATGCCATGAAGACGGTTGATGTCGTGCCAGAATTCATACGTTAGAAGAAGCTGTTCTAAAGAAAATGAATGATCACACCCATCCCCCATCTGCAGTGGCGGTAGAAGTTGAAAAGGCGAAAACGTATGCACGTCAGAGAGCCGAGGACACTTACGAAGGACCGAGTACTATAATCAACAAATCTTTGGAAAATATGTCTCAAGCTGCTATTGCCCAGCTGCCTAACCGACAAGCGATGCGTAAGCTTATTCAACGCAAAAAGAATGCAGCTAACCGGGTTCCTGAAAATCCAAGATGCATTGAAGACTTAGAATTTCCTGAAGAATACAAAGTGTATAACCCCACACCCGAAACTGAGGAAAATTTTTACATAGCAGATCAAGGGATTAACCAAGAGAGAATTATAATTTTTGGTAGTGAGACCTGGTTGGAACATCTAGCAACGTCAACCATCTGGTATGTTGATGGCACATTTGCTATTGCACCTTAATTATTTTATCAAGTGTACGTTATTTTAGTCAAGAAATTCGATGGAGTCCACCCCATACTGTATGTACTCTTGCAGAATAAGCAGCGCTCAACATATGTGAAAATGCTAGAAATAATTAAAGAGAAAGTACCAAATGCACGGCCCAACATCATAAATTGTGATTTTGAGCATGCGATTTTGACAACCATGAAAGATGGTTTTCCCAATGTGCAAATCAGAGGATGTTTGTTTCACTTATCGCAAAATTTAATTAAACAGAACAAAAGTATGGGTCACGTGATTTCATATAATACCAATGCGGACTTTGCTTTACAGGTAAAAATGATACTAGCTCTTTCATTTGTCCCAGTTAACGACCTTGACCGTCATGTGGAAGCTCTAGCATTGCACCTACGTGATGAGCTAGTTCCTCTTTTGAATTGGTTTGAAGATAACTACATCGGTCGCCCAAACCGTAGAGGAATTGGAAGAAGGGCACCGTTATTTCCGACAGATATTTGGAAAATGTTTGAACGAACGCTTCAAGGAGAAGATAGGACCAATAACCACGCAGAAGCAGCTAACAGACGGCTGCATACAAAATTAGGAATGTTACACCCAACAATTTGGAATTTTTTAGATGCGCTGAAACGGGTCCAAAAAGGACGTGATGAATATTTAGAGAAACTTAAAGCAGGTCATGAGCCTCAACAAAAGCTATTGAAATACCGAAAGGCAGACGAAAGAATATTAAAAATCTTATTGGATTATGGAAAAAGAAATGAGGTTGAATATTTACAAGCTATTGCGCATAACTTATTAAACTAGGTTTACTAATATTTGTATTTTGAACTTTTTTTTTTGACTACTTTAAGTATTCAGTAGGATAAATACTTTTTATCTATAAATATTTGTTCAAAACCTTTTCTATTGTTTATAAACACAGTAGTATAAATACTTTTTATCAATAAATATTTGTTCAAACCCTTTTCTTTTGTTTATAAACACACACACACACAAATTCCACACTTCCACGGCGCTGAAACGTCTGGCGCTGAAAAGGCATGACGCTAAAAAGGCATGGCGCTAAAATTGGCTGGTGCTGAGCTGGCGGCGCTGAATCGGCAGCGCTGAGCTGGCGGCGCTGAATCGGCGGCGCTGAGCTGGCGGCGCTGAAATGTCCCTGCCCCTATATATATATATATATATATATATATATATATATATATATATATATATATATATATATATATAGAGAGAGAGAGAGAGAGAGAGAGAGAGAGAGAGAGAGAGAGAGAGAGAGAGAGAGAGAGAGAGAGAGTTACAAGGATTTTGGATGCCTCAAAGAGTTTTTAGTCCATTCGCCGATACTCCATTTGCTCTTTGGTAGAATGATTTAGTTTAAGTACTTGGAGAGTTCTTATGATGTCTGCGATATTTCGTAATTTGCATTCTGATCTTCCCAAACTAAAACATTCACCGCAGAATACAAAGCACAGTGTTGCCTCCTTGGGCTTATCCTTTAGCAAGGTTCAGTAACAGGATTTTTGAAATTTTATTCAAGTTGTGACCAAAGTGTGGAGCTTTTGGAGTTCGAATGTAGTGTAAAAGCTTTAACTTTTAATACATATATAATTTTCTTAATTATCTGATATTTGCGTTTATCTTAATTCGTATGATTTTTTCACTTATTCTTAATACGCCCTTGAGTCTCTGCCATTCTGCGTTTCCAAGTACAGTAGAATAGCAGTTATCTTAAGGTAGTTAATTTCACCAACAGGAACATAAAAGTTGATAATAACCAGGTTCCCTCCACCCCCCCTCTCCCAAAAGTGCCTAAGTCCCGATCACATAATTATAATAATTATAGCCTTACTTAAAATAATCTGTGTCTTGTCTTTATCAACCATCCTCATAACTATTTCTGTGAAATGTTTAACCTTTTCGAATTTTTCACTTTCTGACGTTTCTCCAACTTCTCACTTTGCATGTCTGTCTACATACCATCTCCATCCTATTGTGTTCTGAGGCCGATTTTTATGATCATTTATTATCAAAGATCACTTTTGACTTTCTGTAGAAATACAGTAATATACCAAGATACTGAGCAGCATCGTCAAAATGATTTTTTTTTTATGATATAAGACTTCATGATCATTATCAATCCAGCGCAAGAGCCCGTGTTCCACATAAGGTGGGGCAATCCGACCGAACCATTTTCAATCCACTGTTGACGAGTTGGCCTACTTGGTCTCCTGGACTATCAGAAAGGTTTTTAGTTTCTTTTTGCTTGATGCCGTAGGAATTTCAAAGCTATTTTCGTTAACGAAACCAAGGCGAGGAAAATTTCTTCTCTTTACATTTCTTAAATAGTGTAAATATAAGTCTCAAAATTAAAGTATGAGTGATACGCAATAAATAAAGCAAAAAACAATCATTCTTTGAAACTTCTATGAACTACACTGTTAAAAATTTGCCGTAAAGAAAGCGGTAAAAATCCTCGAATAAATGTTGCCAGGCATTTAATGCTCTAAAAACGGATATATTGACGTAAAGGAGTGATATAACGTTCACCAACCTGAAAAAGATAAAAAGAAAATTGGGTAAAAATTACTGTCACCTGTATTTTCTGGATTACGGAAGAGAAAACAGTATATTTTGACGGAGAATTTCCGATTAAAATTACGGTTTGTTAACAGTATAGGCAAATAATCAATGTATGATAAGCCCCTCCTTTGCAATGACTGACAGCAGAATTGTGATCAGACAGAGTAATATTATCAAATAAACAGGACACCTTAAAAGCTATGAAATAAAAAGGCGAAAAAAGATTGTTAGGTAAGAAATCGAAAGGAATACGAATGATTTACTGGATAATTAACTGAATTTTGTTTTACAATCTAAGTGTTTAACTAAACAGTATTCTATTCTCTATTAATAAATATATCAGATGTTTTCCCAGTCTCTCAATTTCCTTTCTTTGTCCATCATCATACCTTGCCTCTCCCCCATTGTCATTCCCTCTTGCCCTTTTATTCAAGAGCATTTGACTCTATAACAAATAGAGGTAAAAACAAGGACATCGTATTTCCATGGCCCTCAAGTATTGAAATGGAGTACGTTCCAGTTATCTCTCTCCTTTTATATCGCAAGGAGTGAAATAGCTATACGTTTTACCCCTGGGACTCCAGTAGAAGGAGCAGTACAGTAAGAGCCAAGGATATCTCTCTACACGGTTCCCTATCCAAAAGATATGGCAGTACGTGCGCTTAGGAGAGCTTCTTTTTTATTCCCCCGATGGCCACTTGGGGTGAAATAACAATGGTAGCATTTAGTATTTATGGCTTCTGTATGCGGTTGTGATGTCGTTTCTTCTCTCTTTATTTCCTCCACAACAACTGAACGGCGGGATGCGAAAAATCCTCAATGCCAGGGGACTTTGTTCCATCCAATAAACCCGTTTTATCTCGAATGTTTCTCTCCTCGAAGTGGGGTAGATATTTTTCTTAAAAGACCTTCAGAGTTGTAACATTTTATTAGGGTTGTTGTTGTCGTTTTTTCTGTGGGCTCTCGCTGTTGTTGTTAGGGTAATCCGACCTTAGGCCAGCACTGGCTGTTTGTCATACGACGGAGCCATAAGAGATTTAAAGCTTTTGTTTCAGAAGAAGAAAATCTATAAATAAAACCTTCAAGGAATGGAAATTACTTTTATTTCTTATAACATATCCCGTAGTTTTACTACTCAAACCATCTCTCTCTCTCTCTCTCTCTCTCTCTCTCTCTCTCTCTCTCTCTCTCTCTCTCTCTCTCTCTCTCTCTCTCTCTCTCTCTCTTTTGAATGGTATACTAATAAAATAAACAGTGGAATTGCCTTCTCACTTTCTTCTTATGATCGGGAGGTTGAATCATTTTCAAGATCAAGCCTTTTGATATGAATTCTGATCCATTTTGGACCTTTTTTCCAAGTGGAAGTAGAAATTTCTTTGCAAATCGTTTTCCGTTTATCTCTTAAGTCATATGAAATGGGTCATTTGCCTCAGCATAAAAAAATTGATACATATATATATATATACATATATATAAATTATATATATATATGTGTGTGTATATATATATATATATATATATATATATATATATATGTGTGTGTGTGTGTGTGTGTATATATTTATATATATATATATATATATATATATATATATATATGTGTGTATATATATATATATATATATATATATATATATATATATATACACACACACACATATATATATATATATATATATATACACACATATATATATGTATATATATATATATATATATATATATATATATACATACATACGTATATATATATCTATATATGTATCTATTCATATATATATATATATATATATATATATATATATATATATATATATATATATATATATATATATATATATATAGATTAGCCCTCTTTACTTATTACGTGAGTCAGGCCACTATAATTAACTAGTAGGTCATTCATTGTTTATGAATCGATAAAGCATGGATCAATAAAATTTGTATGGATTGCATACAAATAAACTCATACAGATGACGATTATTTTTTATAAAAACAAGACTATTTCTATATACATAGGTTACTTTTCCTAGAATTATATTACGGCACTGGAGAACAACGGAGGAGTTTCCAAAGATTCTCATAACTGATGCATAAGTCAAAATAAATTGATCCTTAGTGAAATCAGACATATGATTATTTATCAAGGACTTCTTTTTGTATTATAAATTACGTGATTTTTCTTTAAGGCAATAGCATTTTCTCATGCCATTTCGAAGGTCCAGAGAATATTTTTTTTTTTTTTTTTTTTTTTTTTTTTTTTTCTTTTTTTTTTTTTTTTTTAGAAAATATTTTAAACTCATGATAGTTCAGATGTTACTGACTTTTGTTCTAGGCAATTTTCATCGTTGGTCAATCAAGATAGCGTTAATATTAATGCTTCCCATTAATGTAGACCTGTAAAACCTCATTAAGATAAATTCATCTAATTCCAACATTGATTTACAGTACTTCTGTTTTTAGGTAATAAAATGCATCTCAAAAATATTAAATCATGGAGATAATTTCTCAAATAAACAAAACGTAACTTTAAAGTAGATTAGTTGAAGCAACTCTTTATTCTTTTTTTTTTAAATTCTACTGAAATATGATATAAAAAATATCTTTATTTTGTTTATTCACCTTAATATAAAGGTATAAGAAATTGTTGAAAGTCCTGGAATAATTACTTTATTGTATAATCTACCAATTGATTGAAGACTCATCGAGTTTTTTATGGCAATTTTTCAATTTATATTCTTCAATATATAAAATTTGAACCAAAGATTTTGGTGGAAATATTCCCCGGATAAACAATGGTCTCATGGCCAATGCAGCAAAATTTCCAGACCTGGAAAAGCTGCCTTATCTAAACTGCTCTTAAATCATTTCAGAGGTAAATATCTCATTTTCTCTACCGTATTAGACATTTCATCTAAACTTAAAATTTTTTTATTGATTCTTCTTTCTTAAGTTATATATAGTGTATCCACAAAATGCTAAAACAAATATAGTAAACCAATATTTCCTTAAAGCTTATCATTGTGTATTTTAAACTTTATACTAACCTGGATGATTTGGAAAGGAAGTTAATAAATTGCATCTAAAAAGAAACACAGATTGATGGCGAAAGTCAATATTGCTGTTTCGGAGACGTATCTTAAGAAAATATTGTCTCTTGCGAAGAAGTTATATTTGCTTTCTGTCCTCGAAAGTTGATGGACGAAAAATTTCTGTTTTTAAAAATATGAGCAAAATCCTATCTGCAGGTTCTGAATAGACGACTCGGAAGGGAGAATCAGATTGATATGGATTTTTGAAGAAAAAGAACAGTTATTTATTGGATCTGGAATTTCAGGAAGAGAGGAATGAGATGGATGAAAGCAATATGGATTAGAACTGGGGAAAAAGGGAGATGGTCTGGCTAAGTCATTTGCATAGAACAGGTTGCAAAATTCCAATAAAGAAAATCGACTCGAAGGGAGGTTCGCACAAACAAACATTCCAACTGCTACATGACTTCTGGCAAAAGCACAAGAGAACTTGTGTCATGTCAGACAAGACAGTGACTTTAAATTCCTTTCAGGGTGAATGTCAGATTGAGACATCGACCAAAGGTTCCTTTCAAACACCGAGATACATCTCGACTCTTCAGTATATTTGTGAACCTTTGTTCAAATTTCATTTGTTTATCTTTTGAACGGGAAATCATATCTCATTCGAAACTAAAAAAAAAAAAAAGTATTTTTAAAGTCAGGCATATTTATAACCTCCAAAGAATGAAATTTAAATGATTATTAGATAAAAAAAAAACTTTCAATTGGCAATCATCTAAACTCAAATCTCTTTTATCGTCTCTTCATTCTATGTATATATACATACATACATATATATATATATATATATATATATATATATATATATATATATATATATATATATTTATATATAAAGGTATATATATATATATATATATATATATATATATATATATATATATATATATATATATATATATATATATATATATGTATATATTTACAGTGTATCCAAAATATACTATATACTTTAATATATTATTAAAACAAATAAAGTAGAATAATATGGCTCCATTTAATTTGCTTATGTAATTGAAACTTTCACTATTTTACACATCCAGAGATCTTAGAAATGTTTTACAAGTATATTACGATTGTGATGCAATGCTATTCTATGCTTTCACCAAAGGTACAATAATTCAATGTGATTCACAACTCGATAATCAGTGTTTGTATCAATCACGTTCATCACAAATCAAGACAAATAGGGATCTCTTTTTTCTCGTTAATTTTAATGGATATGAAATGCTCAAAATATTAAGGATGTGGTGTTTTAAAAATTAAATGGGTTAATACCACATATCTTCAGAATATTAAACATATCCAACACACATAATCATAAAAGTTTGGGAAGGTATTTAATTGAGAGCAACCAGCCCATTATGACTTAGTGGAGATGTGTATTGCGTTTTACATGGAGAAGAAGAGTTGTGCTAAAAGTTGTAGACTAATGTATTAGAATTTTTCAGTGGACTAAATAAGAATAAAATCACAGCTGATACCATTTGTCTTAAAGTGATGACTTCACAACAGACTACAAAAGATTATATTGATTTGACTATTGAATTTAATAACTTCATGCTGCCACTTCAAATCTTTAAATGTGATCTAATGTGAGAAATTTTCCTTTCCTATTGTCTTGTGGTCTTGACGAGAACTTCTAATCAATATCATATTGATAGAAGTACATGATAGTTTCATTTCCCAGATTAGGTCTTAAAACTGGAGATATTACCACCATTCCTAAGTGTCTCTTTTAGCGGGATAAATTTTAAAACTGGTGAATCTAGAAAACCCGAAATCATCGGTTAAGGAATTGTGTTGCCCTTTTGGATGAGAATGGAATCTACTTTTTATAAAGGTGCCATTTTATTAATGTACAGATAAGACATCAGCAAATTAAGAAGCACAGGGAAGTTTTATTACAATATAACACAAAGAATATTGTTCTGAAACATGAGGCATCATCTGCTAGTCAACAAATAAAGGGAGATTTGGATGGACACTTTTTGTTTAGAAAAGTTAGAATATATCCTCTTTTTATTGCTGGGAAACTGAAATCATGCATTTTTTCTATTTTGGTACTCCTGATACTTGTTGGCTATAATTTATATAGAAATTATCAAAAATTCTTTTGTAAAATCCCTACGCAGCTAAATTTACTGTGCTATTGACCGCCCGAAAACACTTAGTACTCCACCTTAAAATCTACCTTCTCTTCTTTTCCGGTTTCATGCCAATAAATTTACTGCAATTTGCATTAAAATCCTCCTGGCTATTACAGTGGTAACGTGTTCGCCAAGTATTCTCATGGCAGCAGATCGATCCCTGGCCGGGACCGTGAGTTTAAGATGTTTACTGAGGAGGCCACTGCTGTGGTTGGGCATTACATTGGGGTATTGGACTTGTCCGGCTGACGTTCTGGTGATTATCTATTCTGATGAAACTGAAACCAGACACCATTACCTTCTGCCTTTACAAAACTCTTGTTATATATTTCCTCCTCTGATGATGTACCATGTTCTCTTTCTGATTATGATACCGTATCATATCGTAGCCACCGTGAGAGGACGCATCTTCACGTGGACATTTAAATCCCTGATACGTATAGCAGGTAGGCCAAGAAAGCCTACCTGCGCACTAGTATACCTAAGCTAGTTACCGAGAGAGGTCACAACGCTGGTAGACGATTTTTTTTTATCTTAAAACTATATAAAACAGATACAAATAGTGGTGAATTTCAAATGACTATTTGACAAAATACTGAAAAACTTTTATTAAATTTGGAAAGAAGATTTAACAGAAAGAAAAGGTAATACTGAAGTGTGTCAGAAATAACTGGTTGGGTCTCAAGGATGATTGCAAAACAATGGTATTTACAAAATTTCCATTCAGTAAAATTTGCAACAAATCATATATATGGTAGGTAGTATGTTGTCCATGGCACCAGCCACCCGTTAAGATACTACCGCTAGAGAGTAATGGGGTCCTTTGACTGGCCAGACAGTACTACATTAGATCCTTTTCTCTGGTTACGGTTCATTTGCCCTTTGCCTACACATATACCTAATGGTCAGGCATATTCTCTACAGATTCTCCTCTGTCCTCATACACCTGACAACACTGATTACCAAACAATTCTTCTTCACCCAAGTGGTTCACTATTGTACTCGAATTGCTCAGTGGCTACTTTCCTCTTGGTAAGGTGGAAGAGACTCTCTAGCTATGGTAAGCATTTCTGCTAGAAGAAAAACACTCCAAAATCAAACCATTGTTCTCTAGTCTTGGATAGTGCCATACCTCTGTACCATGGTCTTCCACTGTCTTGAGTTAGAGTTCTCTTGCTTGAGGGTACACTCATGCATACTATTCTATCTGGTTTCTCTTTCTCTTGTTTTGTTAAAGTTGTTATAGTTGATATGGGAAATATTTATTTAGATGATGTTACTGTTCTTAAGATATTTTATTTTTCCTTGTTTCCGTTCCTCACTTGGCTATTTTCCCTGTTGGAGCCCATGGGCTTATAGCATCGTGCTTTTCCAACTAGGGTTTTAGCTTAGCACGTAATAATAATAATGATATCCTTTCCTCCATGGAAGTCATTAGAATTAAACTATTGGAGCATTACGGCAAACCACATTTGAAAAAGAAAACATAAATTTAGTTCTCAGTTTTTCATGGATATATTATTACAGCAATGTGAAATCTTAGGAAAGAGGAACTATTGTCTATTTACGATGATACAGCATATTATATAGAGATTTTTTGGATGTATTGGTCAGTAGTTAATATAAAATCAATATCTAAAGGAAAAAATTAATAATGAACAACGTACACCACTTACGTTTGATGAAAATGCTATGAAATATGATTTCCTGTTAAGGTTTCTTAAAAACCCTGGTTAGATACGTGGAAGAAATTATCTGGAGAAAAATTGACACCTCCGAATACCGTATAGAATATATATATGTATATATATATATATATATATATATACATATATATATATATATATATATATACACACATATACTTATATATATATATATGTATATATATATATATATATATATATATATATATATATATATATATATATATATATATACATACATACATACATACATACATATACCAAGGCACTTCCCCCAATATTGGGGGATAGCCGACATCAACAAATGAAACAAAAACAAAAAGGGGACCTCTGCTCTCTACGTTCCTCCCAGCCTGACAAGGGACTCAACCGAGTTCAGCTAGTACTGCTAGGGTGCCACAGCCCACCCTCCCCCGTTATCCACCACAGATGAAGCTTCATAATGCTGAATCCCCTACTGCTGCTACCTCCGCGGTCATCTAAGGCACCAGGAAGCAGCAGGGCCTACCGGAACTGCATCACAATCGCTAGACATTCATTCCTATTTCTAGCACGCGCTCTTGTCTCTCTCACATCTATTCTCCTATCACCCAGAGCTTTCTTCACTCCATCCATCCACCCAAACCTTAGCTTTCCTCTTGTACTTCTCCCATCAACTCTTGCATTCATCACCTGCTTTAGCAGACAGCCATTTTCCATTCTCTCAACAAGGCCAAACCACCTCAACACATTCATATCCACTCTAGCTGCTAACTCATTTCTTACACCCGTTCTCACCCTCACCACTTCGTTCCTAACCCTATCTACTCAAGATACACCAGCCATACTCCTTAGACACTTCCTCTCAAACGCATTCAATTTTTGTCTCTCCGTCACTTTCATTCCCCACAACTCCGATCCATACATCACAGTTGGTACAATCATATAGAACTCTCTTTACATTCATGCCTAACCTTCTATTTTTTACTACTCCCTTAACTGCCCCCAACACTTTGCAACCTTCATTCACTCTCTGACGTACATCTGCTTCCACTCCACCAGTTGCTGCAACAACAGACCCCAAGTACTTAAACTGATCCACCTCCTCAAGTAACTCTCCATTCAACATGACATTCAACCTTTCACCACCTTCCCTTCTCGTACATCTCATAACCTTACTCTTACCCACATTAACTCTCAACTTCCTTCTCTCACACACCCTTCCAAATTCTGTCACTAATCGGCCAAGCTTCTCTATTTTGTCTGCAACCAGTACAGTATCAACCGCAAACAACAACTGATTTACCTCCCATTCATGGTCATTCTCGTCTACCAGTTTTAATCCTCGTCCAAGCACTCGAGCATTCACCTCTCTCACCACTCCATCAACATACAAGTTAAACAACCACGGCGACATCACACATCCCTGTCTCAGCCCCACTCTCACCGGAAACCAATCATTCACTTCATTTCCTATCCTAACACATGCTTTACTACCTTTGAAGAAACTTTTCACTGCTTGCAGCAACTTTCCACTAACTCCATATAACCTCATCACATTTCACATTGCTTGCGTATCATCTCTATCATACGCTCTCTCCAGATCCATAAACGCAACAAACACCTCCTTACCTTTTGCTAAATATTTCTCGCATATCTGCCTAACTGTAAAAATGTGATTCATACAACCCCTACCTCTTCTACAACCACCCTGTACTTCTAAGATTGCATTCTCTGTTTTATCCTTAATCCTATTAATCAGTATTCTACCATACACTTTTCCAACTACACTCAACAAACTAATACCTCTTGAATTACAACACTCATACACATCTCCCTTCCCCTTATATAGTGGTACAATACATGCACAAATCCAATCTACTGGTACCATTGACAACACAAAACACATATTAAATAATCTCACCAACCATTCAAGTACAGTCACACCCCCTTCCTTCAACATCTCAGCTCTCACACCATCCATACCAGATGCTTTTCATTCTCTCGTTTCATCTAAGCTCTCCTCTCTTCCTCTATTGTAATCACTCTCTCATTCTCATCTCCCATCACCGGCACACCCTGTGGCCGCGGGGGTATAAAAACAATTAGAATAGCGCCAACGTTATCCCTGCGTGTCGTAAGAGGCGACTAAAAGGAACGGGAAGAGGGGGCTGAGAACCCCCTCTCCTGTATCTACGATCCTGTGAGACATCGACATATATATATGTATATATATTAATATATATATATATATATATATATATATATACATATACATATATGATCATATATATACATATATATATGTGTATATATATTTATATATATATATATATATATATATATATATATATATATATATATATATATATATACATATATTTTCTATACGGTATTCGGAGCTGTCAATTTTTCTACTGTACATATATATATATATATATATATATATATATATATATATATATATTTTATATATATTTATATGTATATATATATATATAAATTTATATATATATATATATATATATATATATATATATATATATATATATATATATATACAGCTTAGGAAAAATCATCATTTTATTTATTCACAAAAATAAACGGGAGACACATGAGATCTCAAAAATTACCGCCCAATAAGTTTACTATTGGTAAGATATAAAAATTTACAAAGATTATATTAAGCCGAATTAAATAAAAGACAGCTAGATTTTAATCACCCAAGAGAGCAGGCAAGTTTTAGAAGCAGATATTCAGTAAGTGACCCTAGCCATGTAATTAACCAGCTGATGGAAAAATCTGCAAAGTATTACAAACCGCTATGTATGGTATTTATAGACTATAAGAAAGCTCTTGATTCTGTCAAAACTTCAGCAGTTATGAAACCCCTTCAAAGGCAAGGAATAGATTAATCTTATGTTAGAACACTTGACGATATCTATACGGGTAGTACAGCAATCCTAGAAAAATCTGATTGAGAAAAAAGTTACACAGAGACCACCTCTCCCCTAAATTTTTCACAGTATGCCTAGAAAAAGTTTTTAACAACTCCTAATCGAAAAATATATGAATTAACATCCATGGTGAATGCTTTAACGGCTTAAGATTTGCAGGTGATATAGTTCTATTGAGTGAATTATGAGAGAGGTTATAAAAGATGATAGAAGATTTTAATAGAGAAAGCAGAAATGCAGAACTGAAATTGAGTATAATTAAATACCAAATAATAGTAATGGATGAACCTTTAGAGATTGTTAACGAATATGCGTAATTAGGACAGACAGTAAATGTTTCCCCAGGATGTGAGACTGAAATAAAAAGAAATATAAGCATAGAATGAAAAGCTTTTTGTGAACAAAATGAGATTATGAAAATTGAAATTCCACTTTCTTTAAAAAGAAAAGTATTTAATCAGATGGTCCTAAAAGTATTAACTTATGCATCAGAAACTTTGAAGCTTACTAAAGCCTTGGAACATCAGTTAGTTAGAACTCAAAAAGCTAGGAAAAAAATAATAATAGGATTAACACTAAGAGACAAAAAAGAACAACATAGATAAGAGAGCAAACTAAATTAAAGGATATTTTAACATGTACAATAAAAAATGGGCATGAGCAAGATATTTAATGAGAATGATAGATAATAAGTGGACAAGAAGAATACCAGAATGGGTCCCCTGAGATTTCAAACGAAGCCTGGGAAGAAAGAGAAGATGACTGATTGACGAGCTAAGAAAATCTGTGGTGATAGAATGGCATAGAATGACCATAAGCAGATACGAGTTGAGAGACATGTCTGAGGTCTTTGCACTGCAGTGGGCTACCAAAGGCTGATGATGATGATGATGAATAATTACATTTTAATCGATACTGTTTGCTGATGGATCCTGTAGATCAGCTGTGGCTTTTTTTTCTTTTTCATTTCTGGAAAAATTATGTCTTCTTTTCTGGTTCCACAAAACATTTCACCAAATTGAAAGATGGTTTAAAAGCACAAGGACTGAAGGTACCAAAAACTCTTCTAGTTCCGTCATGCAAAAAGCGATGTTACCTTAGCTCAGGAGATAAATGTATGAAACTCTACACTAAGATTATCTTTATTAGTATTATTTGCATATTAATGATAGTCGTTTTGTCTTTTGTTTCGATTTATAAGAAGTGAGTTCAAGTTCTTACAAAGATAATGACATCTGTCATCTGCATAGGATTGCTATAGGTCTTATTGATCAAGACTCGAAGTATTCCATGAATAGATTTCCAAGTAGAGACTTCAGAAACTTGACTTAAATAATCATCTAGTAAAGATTACAATCAAAAGACCAAAACTCTTTATCATGTATATTTTGAGTGATATAATTATTTCTAGGAAACTTAAAATATCTTCGATTATATTGAAACTTTATTATTATTATTATTATTATTATTATTATTATTATTATTATTATTATTATTATTATTACTTGCCAAGCTACAACCCTAGTTGGAAAAGGAGGATGCTATAATCCAAAGGGCTCCAACAGGGAAAAATAGCCCAGTGAGGAAAGGAAATAAGGAAATAAATTATGAGAAAAGTAAAGAACTATTAAATACTTCAAGAACAGTTACAACATTAAAATAATTCTTTCACATTTAAACTATAAAAACTTGAAAAAGCAAGAGGAAGAAAAAGAAGACGGAATACTGTGCCCGAGTGTACCCTCAGGTGTATGAGGACGGACAGAGGTGAATGTGGAAAGTATAGGCCCGACTATTCAGTGTATGTGGAGTCATAGGAAAAATTAGCAGTACCTAGAGAGAAGGATCAAATGTAATACTGTCTGACCAGTCAAAGGACCCAATAAATCTCTAACGGTAGTGTCTCAAAGGGTGGCTGGTGCCCAGGCCAAAATATACAAGTAAGACTGAATGCTTCTTCTTAAAGCAACAGTCACAGGATACCGAAA
>NC_090728.1:27300634-27330634 GCF_036898095.1 Palaemon carinicauda | reverse complement strand
GGGTTAGATATCTCTTGCTTGAGGGTATACTCGATCACGCTGTTCTGTCTTGTTTCTTTTCCTCTTGTTTTGTTAAAGTTGTTATAGTTTATATATGAGATATTTATTTTAATGTTGTTACTTCTCGTTACGCTGTTTCCTTTCCTTACCGGGCTATTTTCCCCGTTGTAGCTCATAGGCTTATAGCATCCTGCTTTTTCCAACCAGGGTTGTAGCTTAGCAAGTAATAATAATAATAATAATAATAATAATAATGATAATAATAAGCGTCGGATAACCGAGGCCTGGCGAAACTAATCATGCGAATAAGAATAACCTGATTGATTTAAGCCAGCGCCGGAAGCAGCCTACTTGAATATGGCAAGACTTTTAGCCGGTACCTTGGAACAGTTAGTTAGGATCCAGACTCTCTCCTATGAGGTGTGTAACTGTGAGTCCGTGTCTGTTTAAGCTTTGTAATTGGCCGTTAGAGGCATTTGTAAACATTGAGACTAACTCAAAGTAGCCTATTATTGGCTTACCCTACCGTAAAGGTTTTTCATTGTCCCTAGAAACTATATTTATCAAGTTGTCATTTTCCAGAACACAAACTGTTATTTTGTCAAATAAAACCTAAGCAAATAATAGACTAGAAGGTTGAGTTTATGATGCTTTTTATATACTTCAATATCGGAGCACAATTACATGAAAAAGAGATTGCAGATTTGAAAGTTGGAGTAATATATTTTAGTTTAAATAATTTTACTAGAGGAATGTGCCAAAGTATCTGTGTCCATAATAGATCTTCAAATAAAAAAGCCTTAATACTTTGAACAATCTAGTATCGCTTTTTAAAATACTTAGGAAATGCTAAGTAAAACCGTAGCATAAATGTTTATAAAGTCTGTATATATATATATATATATATATATATATATATATATATATATATATATATATAAAATTGATCTAAATATATAGTTTAAAGAATCACTGGTATTTCGTTGCAGAATTTCATCATATCAACGACACAGGAAGAGAAAGGTAGCAATAGTATCGATGGTTCATCGAGTGGGGAATAGTATAAACAATACAAAAAAAAAAAAAAAAGAATTCTTAACCCGGTGGAACTACAATTACTTCATCGAATGCAATACGTGCGATGCCTGAAAACACAATTCTATTGCCTCACTGCCTTTATGACAAACTAACACAATTGGTTGATCACTTCTCGGAAAACGGTCTTTTCATAAAAGATTTTCTTTTTCGCCTTAGTCAGGAAAAAAGAAAAATAATTTAGACAAATTGTTCTTCAAAATACAATTTCCAAAAAGATTTTATGCTTTTGAAAGATTTGTTTCTTAATTTACTGGAAAACAATCAGAGCACCAATTCCCAACAGTTGTCTTACTACGAAAGTTAAATGACGTCATCATTGCCAAATCTGATAAATTCACATAAAATGTTGTTCGTCAAAATATGTAAGTTATGAAAGTTTTGGAGCTTTTTCTAATGATAGGACTGCGTAGGAAAATTAGTCAAACATTCGAAAAGTGTAATAGTGACAGATTTCTACAAAGTGGTTAGAAAAAGAAAGACGTGAGCTAAAACAAAAGAAGAATCCACAAACTCTTTCATCCCGTACTTTTATGGCCTCTCAAGACCCACCAAGATGGCGTCCCATTACGCCCCATGATTTCCAACAAAGGATCTTTTACGTACAAAGTGTCCAAATGGTTGGCAGACTTTCCGTTTCCATTTTAAGATTCATTTCCCTTTTTAGAAGAAAATAGTTGGAAAAACTATTGTAAGTTATACATCTATGTTAGAATGTGAAACCCTTGACTTTGGACAGAATTTTTTTTTCTTCATAAAAGTTTCAATATAATCGAAGATGTTTTTAAGTTTAATAGAATCAATTATATTACTCAAAATATTTACGATAAAAAGTTTTGGTCTTTCATTTGTAATCTTTACGAGAAGATTATTTGAGTTATGCTTTTCCCAAACACACACAGACCTACAAACAAATGCACCTGTCTATCAAAACATAACTTTCACAATGAAGTTGGCGAAGGTTATATCTTCGACCAACACAACACCTGCCTTAGCTCTTGTGTAGAAGATTCCCCAGAGAGATAAGTCTGTTAGCAGAGGCAAGACCTTCTGCCAAAGGGCAACATTGCAAACAGTCAATGCAACATCTGCAACAAATCAGCATCACCAAATACTGTTGATTGATTGATTGATTATGAGTTATCTGGCATCCTGACATCTAAGGTCATTGACGCCGATTACCAAATACTGAGCAGATAAGAAAGGTCAGGGAACAACTCGGCGGGGAAATAATTTCATTTTCCAAAACCAAATGGAATTTCTACATCGATATGTATCAAATACAAAGTTTTCAGCCACTGTTTATTACATCCAGGATCCTAATTACATCCATCGAAGAGGATGGGGTCACGTCGCCTAATAACACACACGCAACTATACACACACACACATATATATATAAATATTTATATAAATACACACACACACACACATATATATATATATATATATATATATATATATATATATATATATATATATATATATATATATATATATATATATATATGAAACTATTAGAGAGATTACTCGAGTGCCATATGTGGATGAGAGCAGGGCGAGGGGTAGATGGAGATGGTTGGGGTAGATGGAGATGGTTTGGATAAGCTCTTCGCGCTCCCCAAGAGAGATTAGTTCACCAAACTTTCAACTGGGCTTCACAAGGCACTAGAAGAGTTGGAAGACCCAGACCTACATGGCTAAGGGCTATGAAACGACGTGGGAGATAATGAATGGACAGGTATTGAATTAAAAGCTCAAGATACAGACGACTGGCGAAATCTAACTGAGGCCCTTTGCTTCAACAGGCGTAGGAGGTGGTGATGATGACGATATGTATATTGCAAGTTTCGTTGAACGAAAAATGACTTCTTACTTTTGCTATTCTAATTTTGGTCCTTTCCAGTTTCCTGGAGGCATTCTTCACTTCTGGGCTCGAAGTTGTTAAGATGATCGAAGATATCCGTCTTTAAATTACTTCTTTTATTTTCTGTGCATTATATCGAGCTTTAACACCGTACTCCATCCATAATCCTGCTTGACTAAAACATTCAATGGCATTTTGTCAAAATGTTATTTTTATATAAATAACAATAGGAATAATCGTAAATATGTTACAATTGTCAAGTAAAATACTATTATCGTATAACAAGGCAAAAGTTGTTGGCTAGAGTCGAGAGCAAAAAAAGATTAACTGCTTATCTAAGCAAGTTTAACAAAATTCAAGACAAAATGTACAGCACACAAGCAAATACTCAATATCATCACATGTTAAAACATATCTTCCAGAATTTACCAATGTATATATTCATTGTCAAAATAAAAACTTCAGAATACATTGGATATCATCAGTAAAGAGTTAATGAAACACATTTGTCAGTAGTGTAAAATAATAAATATAGATAAAAAGGGGCAGAAAAAGTATTTAAAAACTTTTACAAGCCTATCGTAAAATCCTATTGAGAATTTAAAAAAGGCTTTATATCGTTAATAAAAACAGCTTCAGCCATTCTCAGATACCCGACTCCATATTTTGTGCGTATCCTCAATATAAGTTTGCAACCAATGTGTGTAAATATTCTTGGTTAGGTCAATAAAGACTTTAATTCTGTACTTTGGTCTTGAAATTTCTCCTGGATTTGGATTTACCTCAAAACCAAATTCATGTCGACGGACCTTCCTTTACTAAATCCGCATTAGGGCTGTGGTATCCCAGATTCAGATATACATCTAATTGAGAGCATAAGCATGTTTCTATTGCAGTAACTTCTGTGTCCTTTGGTCTTATAGATAGGAATTACCACGAAATCTTTCCAGAATTTTGATATTTTTCTCCCCTTTACAGGACAAAGATTATTTTTGAGAAGGCAGTCCCCGTTTTTGGAGATTTTTCAAGGAATGCAGATTTTGCCTTATTCAAAGCTTTCAATTTTAGTCAGAACTTCTTGAAATTCATACAGATTCTTCTCTCGCTCAACAAATAACAAAAGCCAAATGAGCTGAGAATCAAGGAGAGTTTGTTTATTAATAATACAGTAGTCTCAATAGATCTTTTATTGAATCTCCTGTAGCATATCAGTGATACTAATTACTTCACAGTGATACTCAGCGCTGTCCAAGTTGAAATTCTGTTTGCTGACAACATAATGAAAGTTTGTTTTTCTATCAAATGGGAGTTAATTAACTATCAAATCGATCTATTTATCAATAAATAGTAGAGGAAAATATTTACTGAGATCTAAATATTCCGGATTTCTACGAATTTATTTGAACTCCCATTCATATATTTATTTAAATGATATTATAGCATTATTAAGAAACTATAATATACGTACGTTCATAAGATTTCCATCTGATATTGGTAGAAGTTTCCATATATATATATATATATATATATATATATATATATATATATATATATATATATATATATATCTGCCATAATTAGTCCATTGCAGGACAAAGGCCTCAGACACGTCTTTCCACTCACGTCTAACAAATATTATTAGTTCGTCAATCCATCGTCTTGTCTTTTCTTACTTCTTCTTCTTTTACAATCTCTAGAGACCCATTCTGTTATTTCTAATGTCCATATATTATTTGCCATTCTCATTATATGACCTCCCGGTGTCCATTTCTTTTCTTACATGCTGTTAGAATATCCTCTACTTTAGTTTGCTGTTTTTTTTTTTTTTTTGCTTCTTGTGTTATATATATCATAAATCTCTCTATAGCTCTTTGAGTAGTAACTAGCTTTTGTTTAATGCTATAATAAGGCTTCAAGTCTCTAACGCATAAGTTCACACTGATTAACTACTTTTTCTTTTTAGAGAAAGTGGCATTTTACTTTTCATAATTTCACTTTGTTTACCAAAACCTCTCTGTCTCTATCATATCTTTTTTACATTCAGTTCCATGTTCTTGGGATACACTTATTCTCTGTTTTAAGTACATATATTCATTAAGGATCTCTAGAGCTTCGTCCATAATGATAATTTATTGTCTCTGCATTTTCATTGAACATTATCTCAATTTTACTCATATTTAATTCAAGTCATATGTACAATCGTGCTTTCTTTATTCCAATCTTTTATCATATTTTGCAGTTTCTCCCATGATACACTATACGCAACAGTCATTTGCGAATCTAAGTTGTTCAGGTATTCCCCATTAATGTTAATTCCCACAAGTTTCCAATCTAAATTCATAAAAACTAGACACGCTGTGAATTATTAGGGAGAGATCGTGTCTCCCTGATTAACTCCTTTTTCAATTGGTATTCTCTCACTATCTTTATGCAGTTAAAGATTTGGTGTACTTCCCGTATACTGCATAGTATCCTAGAAGTTTTATCCCAGCTGTGACCAAGCTGTGGAATGATGTTCCTAATTGGGTAGTTGATTCGGAAGAACTTCAAAAGTTCAAACTAGCAGGAAATGTTTTCATGATGAACAGGCTGACGTAAGTCTCTTTTTATAGTATATTTATGAAAGATATGTTTTAATGTTGTTACTGTTCTTAGAATAATTTATTTTAATTATTCATTACTTCTCATATACTTTATTAATTTCCTTTCTTCACTGGGTTATTTTTCCCTGTTGGAGCCCTTGGAATTATAGCATCTTGCTGTTCCAACGAAGGTTGTAGCTTAGCTAGTAATAATAATATAAATATCTTCAAGTGTTCAAGCATAATATTCATCCACTCCTTGTCTTTGAAGGGCTTCCGTTACTGCTGAAGTTTTGACCGAATCAAAAGCTTTCTTTTAGTCTATAAATGCTATACATTGTGGTTTGTCATACTCTGTTGATTTTCCAATTAGCTGGTTAATTACATGGATATGGTTAGTTGTTGAATACCCGTTTCAAAAGCCTGCCTACTATATAGGTTGATTTGAATCTAGCTGTCTTTCTATTCGGCCCAATATAACTTTTGGAAATATTTTGTATATTTTTAAGAGTAAACTTATTGGGTGGTATCATTTCAGGCATAATGGTAAAGCTTTTCTTGCAGACATTTGTTGTAAAGTTCAGAGTTTCATTACTATGAAATATTCTTCATCTATCATTAAATAAATTGTTAGGCCATCTTCTCCTGGTGCTTTGCTTCTTTTTATGGTTTTGTTACTTCTACTGTTATTTTTGGTATCGAATCAGGTGTTTCATGATTTCTATTGGAAAAGTTATTTCTTATATCACTATTGTACGACATTGTATAAAAATCCTCTGTAATTTTTGTCACACTGCATCTTTGTTGATATTTCCATTTTCATCCTCTAAAGCAAACATCTGTCGGCGCCCTGCTCCAAGTTTTCTTTTCATCAATTTCAGGCTTCTTCCTTTCTTTAGCCTTTCCTCAATTTTGGTCTGTGTATACGGAATATCTTGGTTTTTCGATTGGTTATCGTTTTGAATAGTGTTGAAAAGTTTATTTCATCTCTATTGGATTTTACTCCCATTTCCAATATTTCCTTTAATGTTGCTTATGAACTTTTCCATCCATCTCTTGTGCTGATTCCAATACAAATTGTACTATATAACTGTTCGTTTCTTCTCTACTCGTTTCTATTTCACCATGTAGCTAGTATTTATTTTTCATGGTTAAACTAAGCGCCTCAGATATATATATATATATATATATATATATATATATATATATATATATATATATATATATATATATATATATTTCTATATATATATATATATATATATATATATATATATATATATATATACATATATATACATATATATACATATATATACTGTATATATATATAAATATATATACACATATACAGTTTATGTGTATGTGTATATATAAGAAAATACTTGTTTTCTTACAGCACACACACACGCATATATATATATATATATATATATATATATATATATATATATGTATATACACATACACCATCAGTTGTTATTAGTCCACTGCAGAACAAAGGCCTCAAGACATGCCCTCCCACTTGACTCTGTTTATGGCCTTTCTGTGCCAGATCGCACCAGCTAACTTTCTTAGTTCGTCAATCCATCGTCTTCTCTTCCTTCCCTATTTCTTTTACAATCTCTAGGGACCCATTGTGTTATTCTTGAAGTCCATCTATTGTCTGTCATTCTCATTATATGTCCTGCCCATGTCCATTTCTTTTTCTTTTATGTTGTTAGAATATCCTCTACTTTAGTTTGCTCCCGTATCCATGATGCTTTTTTTCTGTCCCTTATTGTTATTCCCATCATTATTCTTTCCATAGCTTTTTGAGTTGCAACTAACTTATTTTCTAAGGCTCTAGTAGGGATCCAAGTTTCTGATGTATCTCATTAGATACTTTTATGTTTAGAGAAACTTGCTCTTTAATTTCATGATAGCATTTTGTTTACCAAATTCTCTCCATCCCTTGCTTATCCTTCTTTTAATTTTGGTCTTGTGTCCTGGGTAAACACTGTCTGTTAAGAAGTATATTCATTAACAATCTTTAGAGGTTCGTCTATAACTCTTATTTGTTGTCTCTGCATTTTCATTGAACATAATCTTAGTTTTACTCATATCCATTTTCAGTCCTACATTTCTGCCTTTTCTATTAAAATCTTCTATAATCTTTTTTTATTCCTCCCATTATTCACTAAACATAAGTATGTTATCTGAAAATCTATAAGCTGTTAAGGTATTTCCCATTAACATTATATATTAAGTTTAACCAATCTAAATTTTCAATAATTTCTTTTAGCATGCTGTGAATAATTTAGGAGAGTTGGGGTCTTCCTGTCTAACTCGCCTTTCTTGACTGGGATTCTCTTACTACATGTAATTTTTGAATTGCTGTACTTCTTGATAGATATCTTCAAATGATTTAACAAGATTCCTCTATTCCTTTTTTTGGAAGTGTTTTTTATTATGGCCGAGGTTTTTACAGAATCAAAAGCTTTCTCATAGTCAATGAATGCCGTACATAATGGTTTATCATATTTTTCCAATAGCTGGTTAATTACATGGATATGGTCAGTTGTTGAATACCCACTTCTGAAGCCTGCCTGCAGTCTTGGTTAATAAAAGTCTAACTGTTATTTTTTTATTTGGCCTAATATGATCTTTTAAATATGTTATATATTATGGAGTAAACTTAGTGGGTAATAATTTTTCAGGTCTTCTGTGTCTCCCTTTTAATGAATTAATATAAAGAAGCTTTTCCAAGCTGTAGGTATAGAGCATTCGTGCAGATATTTGGTGTACAGTTCAGCGAGTTTTAGTATGAAATCTCCTCCATCTATTATTACGTAAATATTTAGGCCATCTTCTCTTTCCATATTTTTCATGTTTGCTTTACATCTCCTACTGTTACGTTTGGTTTCGGCTCAAGCGTTTCATTATTTCTATTGGTGAAATTATTTCTTCTATTACTATTGTATAGCATTGAATAGAATTCCTCAACAATTTTCGTTACTCCATCTCTGTGGATATTCCCATTTTCATCCTTTAAAGCAATTATCTGTTGAAGCCCTGTTCCAAGTATTCTTTTTTTATCAATTTGATGCTTCTTCCACTCTCCAGTGTATCCTTAATTTTGATCTGATTGTGTTTACATTTATATTTGAACACACACACACACACACACTATATATATATATATATATATATATATATATATATATATATATATATATATATATATATATATATATATATACTTTTTATGTGTATAATCCACAGGAAAGAACGAAGTGAAAGACCAGGTGCCAAGTGCTTTCGTGTATTATGTACACCTCTTGGTAAAAAATTAAATAGGTAAAATCATACATAAAGGAAACCTAACAAAACTGAAATGAAAGCCACAAACAAGCAAAGCATCACCAATTAGTGTAATTATTTGTTAAAAATAAGTAAACAATTGTTATATATTCAAACTAACATTTTCTTCACAGAGGCCTGATAGATGATGTCGAACACTTTGTGCCAATTCTTCGTCCACGTTCATCCTCCCTGTGTCATCATTTAAGACTAACTCTAATTGTAAATCTGATTTGCTTTCCTCTGACTCTATTACATACGAATCAGAGATACAAGTAAGTTTCCAGCTGCTTGAAGATTCATGCTTCCTCGATATATGAGATGAAAGGTATTTTTATTTGAGAATGTTGAACCACAATTTTTATAAGGACATGATATGCTAGTGCCTTCCCTGATATGACATTTCAAATGACAAAGAAAATCAGGAACAGATGAAGAACATGATCCACAAAGTTCTACTCGACACTTCAAATGACAGTTTTCAAAACTATACTTTACAATTTTGGCTCAGTTAACAGTATCTCTAGGAAAACTATAAATGTGGCTCCTGAACGTGGAGTATTTTAAAAACTTTTGTTCACAGCCTTCCAGTGGGCATGGAACACATATATTAATCTCATTTCTATGTAGCCTATAGTGATTGAAATAAGAAGCAAATGATGGCAGAGGGTCATTAAAAATACTACAGTGATGAGTGATACATTTGAGGAATTAATTGAAGATTCTAGTATGTATACAATTAACTTACAGGTAAAAAGTGAGCATCAGTTGGTCAAAATAATAAGAAATTTATTGGTCAAAGCCTTACTGATAGGATGTATAGTTACTGTGGATCACTAAAGCAACTGGTATCTAAATTTTGGGCAGTATTGTAATACTGGCAATAAAGGAATATTGAGAAGCACAGCAGAACAAAACTCAAGGAAGGAAGTGGAATTGAACTGGTAACACAAGGATTCTTTCAAGGCCACTTTTTGTGCTGGACTCTTCAGTGAACTTCTTCAAGGAACTGCAAAGATTGTAGCTGTAAGGTGGAAATGGGGCAATTATATTGTAAAAAATAATCAATAACAACATAATTGGTACCAGGCAGTAAGGCTGGCATTATGGTAGGCTACAGAACAGTTGATACTTATTTAGTCAATGTATGGTATAGTACAATATTTTTTTGGGCTCAGGCCATGTCATTCTGATGGAAGGGTTCCTTTAGGTAGCCTTCTAAGGGATATTTGTTACAGTGATACTCCCAGAGAAATAAACTGAAGGTCTCCAGGATTCCTAACTCCTGGCACGAGTATCCAATTAAGGATATTGCATAATATCAGGGGACCTATTTTTAGATACGACACATAGCAATGTTCACCCCGAATAAATTTAACTCTTTGATGTAAGGGGGAAGTGGTGAAAGAAGGGGGTGCCGATCCAGTTACCCGGTGGACCTCCTTCCCTATTACTACTATGACGCCATTCCTTTTCTTGTAGCTCTCTAACCGAGTTGTGCTCCCGTGTTAACCCGGTGTTTTGTTACATCATGCAATCTCCAGCATTTTCATCCATTTGAAAGTTGAGTATTAATTCTTTCCTGTGTATAATTCTAGTCTCCCTTTTCACAGTTAAATTTCTATAATTTAAGTTTAAGTGAGCATTGCCCAGACCAGAGGCAGCCATTTTACGACTGCAGTCACACGTTACTATTGCATCTTATTCAGTCAGTAGGGTGACATTTCCGGTATTAAGCTATAATGTTAGCTTTTTAGGCAAATTATACAAGTGGTTATCTTGTATACATGAATTTTATTCCTCTTCCTATTATGTGACTTTACTGATCGTATGCGGCGGGAGCCCTGGCGGTATCAACTACCTTGGCCGGGGATCTTACCAGAGCGAGACTACTCTTGCTCATATATATGTTAGTAAAGTAATCCCACACGTTTAGCCTCACCCTATCGTTCCTTATTGATTTGGATGAGAAATTACATTCTCTAGAATCTATAGATAAGTTACGAAAATTCATTCTCTCTCAGAGAAAAGAGGCTAAACCCTACCTCCCTTCCTTAGCGCCGCCACCGCTACAGGCGGCAACCGCTGTCATTCTTCATCGCCGTCGAGTAGAACAGAGTTCTTGCCACCTCTGGCTTTGATTTAGATAGTAACTAACTCAGGGTGCCTTTGTCTTGCAGCCGACGATGTTGCTAGCAAAGGAACCATGTTTCCTCTGCCGCCGCCGACGTCGTCAGCACAGAAAGCCATGCTTCCTCAGTTCACTGACAGAGGTCTCAGCAATGGCCTGGGAGAGGAAACACAGATATGTGTCTTTTCTACTTCCTTTCAAGCTTACTATCCTAAGCTACCATAAACAATAGTGATTTCTATTGTTAATAAAAATTGTATGCTCTTATATCACTGATATAAAAGATTATATACTCATTGAGAACCTTTTCCTTTACAGAAGGAGCCAATGGAGAAGTGTGCATCCTTATACTGCAACCACAAAGGCAAAGAATTTTGTGGCCACACGAAGTGCAGGACTCATGCCCCCTGCTGCATCGTGTTGAGAGTCCTCAAGTATTGGGACTCGAAGGGTTGCCCCGCCTGTTTGACCCTGCTGGCCAACGGCTTTGGAGAAGCTCCCTCAGTCAACATAGAGACCAGGGATTCAGTGAGGGAGACCCTTCGCAAATGGGTAAGAAGGTTCCAGAAGAACTCTCAGGGATTGTACTTACCCAACGACTCCCTAAGGTGCCTACAGTTCCCCAAGGCTCTACCAAACGTGGTGGTGCCCCAGGAACAGGTCCAGTCTCCCCTCATACAACTAAAGATCGACTCGGACATAGATAAGGCACTGGAAGGCATGAACATCCACCAAGAAAGGACGTCAGAAGTGTCCAGTGGCACTGAGAAGGACCTACTGCAGGGAGGCCCTGAAGGAGACGTGGAACATATACAAGCGGAGGAAGAAGGATCCGTTTCAATGGCAACCAAAGACCCTCAGTTTGCCGTGACGGCATACCAACCCCTGCTGTCAACTTCTTCAACCCCAACTCCACAACCAGATGCACATGCTGACAAGAAAGAAGCGATCCTCACTTCGATTCAACGGATGATGGAATTGTTCCAAAAGGAACAAGAGATGATGAGTGAATCACTCAGGCAGCAGCAGATGCTGTTGCAGGAGAGGGCGGACCGCCCTGGATCTACCAAGGGCTCCACTAAGAAGCCCCTTAAAGTGTTGGATCTCCCTCACCGCTCCAAAACCAACCCCTGGAGGTGTGCAGAGCATATGCCCATGATGAATGGGAAACAATTCGTCTCGGAGAAGTTGGCGACCAAACTGATTGAAGATCTGGAGTTCTGGCTTAACTTTTCAGCTTACCCAGACTGTTACGTGAGACTGCGGGATGAACATGCAGCCCGCGAGGAAACGGTACCCAAAGAGGTCTTTGTCCCTGAGCAAGACAAGGCGCAAGCCACCTTCCTGAAAACCTTGAAAGGAGCCGGGTACACCAACTCCAAAGTCTCAGCACTGAGCAAGAGACTTCCCACCTTTCTTGCTCCTTCCTCCATCTCTTTTCCCTTTTCGGAGAAAGCACTAGACTTGCCGTCAAGGCAGTCGACGAGGGCAAGCCCTGCCCAACCCTAGAGGAATACAAACCATTCTCTCTAACACTGCCTACCTGCGAGGAGAAGTGGAAGGATGTCCACCTAACCTTCTCCGTCTCTAAGTTGGATACAGAGATAGCAGGCTAGCAGTTCAATGAGAACCTTCCGAAGTTGCAAGACCATCTTCTGAGGAGGGAACAGGAGACGAAGGAGAGACTTGTGGCCTCCCTTTCTCATCAGAACTGCCTGGAAATGAGTGCAGGTCTACAGAACCCCCCAGAAATGTTCATTTTCCTGGCTAGGTCCCACATGGGTACCCTTGTGAAAAATTTGTATGCTTTCCTCAGAGTGAGGAGAGCCTGCGGAGAATTCGTTTTGGCCTCAGCGACCATAAGACACGAACCAAGGAAACTGGATACCTCGAACATCTGGGGTAAAGACATTTTCCCACAGGAACTGGTCCAAGAGATCATAGGCAGAACAGCCACGGAGAACAGGAACCTTCTCCAAAAGTGGGGCATGAGCTCAAAGAGGAAATCTTCCTCGGTCGGAGATTCCCAGCCCAAGAATAAAGAGGCAAGGAGACCACACAGACCTGCACAACTGCCTGCCGTGACTATGACCAAGATGCCTCAGACCACTTCCAGATGGTCCCTCAACAACTGATAGCCCAGTCACCAGTGTTTAACCCTAACATTGAGAGGTAGTTGACTTCCTTTCGCCCTAGTCAGAAAGGAAAAGGTCCTAAGAGAAATTCGCCCGGAGGTAACTCCTCTCGGGGCCGAGGAGGACGTGGTCACGGAAACAAATTCGCAGGATCCCCCCATGCAAAGAGGGGCTCCAGGTAGGAGGCCGACTGTATCACTTTCGTGATCGCTGGACCTTCGATCCCTGGGCCCACAGCCTAATAACAAATGGACTTGGGTGGAAATGGAACAGAACTTCACCCCGTTTTCCAGAATTCTTCCAACACTCCACCCCCTTGTTAGAAAAATATACATCAGAACTCTTGAACAAGAAGGTAATAAGGAAAGTGAAGTCCATCAAATTCCAGGGAAGGCTGCTTGTGTTCCCAAGAAAGACTCAGACAAACTCAGAGTCATTCTAGACTTGTCTCCACTCAACAAGTTCATCGAGAACAACAAGTTCCGGATGCTTACTTTGCAATACATAAGGACCCTTCTACAAAAAGGGGCGTAGATATTCTCAATAGACCCAGCAGATGCTTACTGGCATCTTCCAATGAGTCGCCCTTTCTCCTCCTACCTAGGATTCAAGCTACAAAAGAAGTGGGTCTTCAGAGCAGTGCCCTATGGATTGAACACAGCCCCAAGGATATTCACGAAGCCGGCAGAAACAATCGGCCAGCAGCTACAATCCGAAGGAGTTCAAGTAGTAGCATATCTAGATGATTGGCTGGTATGGGCAGCATCCAAGACTACTTGTCTGCAGGCAGCCAACAAGGTGATCCAGTTCCTGGAACACCTGGGCATCAAGATCAATCGCAAGAAGTCTCGCCTTCCTCCTGCTCAGAAGTTCCAATGGCTAGGAAAGGAAGTCGACTGCCTCTCAAAGTTAGGGTTAAACACTGGCAGCTGGGCTACCGGTTGTTGAGGGACTATCTGGAAAGTGGTTTGAGGCATCGTTGTCATAGTAACGGCAGGCAGTTGTGCAGGTCTGCGTGGTGTCCTTGCCTCTTTATTCTTGGGCTGGGGACCTCCGTCTGAGGAAGATTTCCTCTTTGAGCTCATGCCCCACTTTTGGAGAAGGTTCCTGTTCTCCATGGCTGTTCTGGCTATGATCTCTTGGACCAGTTCCTGTGGGAAAAGGTCTTTACCCCGGATGCTTGAGGTAATTGGCTTCCTTGGCTCATGTCTTATGGTCGCTGAGGCCAAAACAAACTCGGTCTGAGGAAAGCATATAGTCTTTCACAAGGGTACCCATATGGGACTTAGCCAGGAAAATGAATATTTCTGGGGCGTTCTGTAGACTTGCACTCATTTCCAGGCAGTTCTGATGAGAAAGGGAGGCCACAAGTCTTTCCTTCGTCTCCTGTTCCCTCCTCAGAAGATGGTCTGGCAACTTCGGAAGGTTCTCATTGAACTGCTGGCCTCCTCTCTCTGGATCCAACTTAGAGACGGAGAAGGTTAGGCGGACATCCTTCCACTTCTCCTCGCAGGTAGGCAGTGCTAGAGAGAATGGTTTGTATTCCTCTAGGGTTTGGCAGGGTTTGCCCTCGTTGACTGCCTTGACGGCAAAGCCTAGTGCTTTCTCCGAAAAGGGAAAAGAGATGGAGGAAGGAGCAAGAAAGATAGGAAGTCTCTTGCTCAGTGCTGAGACTTTGGAGTTGGTGTACCCGGCTCCTTCCAAGGTTTTCAGGAAGGTGGCTTGCGCCTTGTCATGCTCAAAGACAAAGACCTCTTTGGGTACCATTTCCTCACGGGCTGCATGTTCATCCCGCAGTCTCACGTAACAGTGTGGGTAAGCTGAAAAGTTAGGCCAGAACTCAAGGTCTTCAATCAGTTTGGTCGCCAACTTCTCCGAGACGAATAGTTTCCCATTCACGTTGGGCATATGCTCCGCATACCTCCAGGGGTTGGTTTTGGAGCGGTGAGGGAGATCCAACACTTTAAGGGGCTTCTTAGTGGAGCCCTGGGTAGATCCAGGGCGGTCTGCTCTCTCCTGCAACAGTATCTGTTACTGCCTGAGTGATTCTCTCATCGTCTTTTGTTCCTTTTGGAACAATTCCATCATCCGTTGAATCGAAGTGAGGATCGCTTCTTTCTTGTCAGCATGTGCATCTGGTTGTGGAGTTGGGGTTGAAGAAGTTGACAGCATGGGTTGGTATGCCGTCATGGCGAACTGAAAGTACAGATTCTATAGGTCTAATTTTCGGTGAAATGTGGAAACAGGTTTATGTAGATGTTGGAAACTGACACGAAATTCTAGATGATTCCTTGCCATTGCAAGAGAGTTGCATCAGGAAAAGTTTATTTCTGTGTAATAGTGAAAGGCTTTAGAGCTGTTTTGTTTTGTTTTAATCATCAGGTCTTTCCATGCTCATGTTGAGACTCCCTAATCTCAAAGTCATTCTTGTGTATGAATCTCCCCAGTGGATTGAGTAAAAAGGTTTCAACACTTGACTGCATGGAAAGAGGGTGTGGCAGGCTGATAAGGTGCGTGGGTAGATTGCCCGGAACTTGTGTTCGGACGGGGCTATTAGACATTCAGCCATAGCCCTCAAGGGTGCAAGACCCGACCAGTGTGGTCAGGGTCTAGCCAGATCTCGGCCCACGAGAATCTTGGCTCAAGAGTATTGCTTCGCCCAGAGCAATCTCAATCTACAGAGTTACCAGAGAATCAGTTCTCCCAAGAGCACACACAACGACAACTAGCACTCAGAATGGACGTACAGTTGCTCAGCCCTGGGAGCATGACTGTAGGCAGTGAGGTGCAGCCACTCAACCCCAAGAGGATGACTGCTAGGAGGATCAGGAAACCAGGACCATACTGGAACCGAAATGAAGAGTTTTAGTGGTAGAGAAAGTAGTGATAGCAGCAAGTCTAAGTGAGTAGGAGAGACTGGGAGAGGAGTGAAGGATCTTTAGTGGTAGAGAAAAGGAGCAGTTCAAAGCATAGTTGCTTATCCTTGCTCAAGAGGGGGGTGGGGGGGGGCGAGATACTGGGGGAGAAAGGAGGGATTGAATAATATTGGAGGGAGACTGAACAAGGGAGCTGACGTTTAGTTACAAGCTGGAGAATCAAGGGCATCAGCTTCTCAAAGGGCAAGGACTCTGCTTGGGAGACGAGGGTGGGGACTGAAGGGGCTGGAAGCGGAATCTGGCTAGGAATAGGAGTGGGATTGGTGACTGGGGTAGGATCGGTGATAGGAGTAAGGGCTGTACCAACCGTGTTTCACACAATTGTACATAATTCCTTTTGTATACTGTATATTATGCTTGTATCTTCGATCTTCCCTCGCACTAAAACGAACATGAAAATTCATGTCTGGTTTTTCCTCTGTAATATTGTCTGTCTTGTGAACTTGTTATGTCCTGTTACCTTGAGGTTTTGTATATAAGGAGAGTGTTCCACAATAATATAACTCAGTCGATTGCCTCCTGCCTTTGAGTTCACATACCCCTCTCGGCTCCGTCACATTGGTGACCCCGGAAGTCGACTCGCTCCCACTGCCTTCCACCCCCACCTCCCTCGCCCCTCCATCGTTAGTACTATGGTGGACTCTACTACAGCAGTTGGCGCTGCGGCCGCCCCATTGAAACTTTCACCGTTCGCCAGGGGAGAAGCATTTGCTTGGTTTCAGCGCGCAGAAGTCCAGTTTCGCATCAACGGCGTGACTCGCTCAACCACCAAAGCAGATTATGTTCTCGCGGCGATACCCGATGACACCTTCGCGGAAATATCCGACTGGCTTTGTGAACAAGGAGACACGCCAATAGCGTATGACGCCCTCAAAACATACCTTCTGCAGCAGTACTCGTCGTCGCCAGCCGCCCGTGTAGCAAAGCTTTTTCAGCTCTCGCAACAACCGTTGGGGACCAAAGGGCTTCGCTTGCCCTCAGGGAAATGACCAGTATCGCTCGCCTTCAACCTGCCGCAGACGGTTCTCCTCGTGAGGTGAACCTACTTCGTGCCCTTTGGATACGCCGTTTACCCGGACCTATACGCGCTGCCATACCCGATGTCGATAGTTTACCCATAAAGGACTTGATGACCAAAGCCGATGCCCTTATGGACAGCCACTTCAAGACCTCCATCAACGCCTCCACCCCTGACGAAGAGGATGCCTATTCAACGTCAACTGAAGCTGACATGAATGCCGTAGGACATACACGCCCACACCGTGATGTGCCGAAGCAGAGACAAAGCCGGCCACCACCCACCAATCGCTCGCCCCCCAACAAACGACTTCTACAGCCATTTACTACCTCCCATCCACCGCAGTTTTGCTACTACCACTTCAGATTCGGGGCAACTGCGAAGAAATGTGCCGAGGATTGTCAGTGGCCAAAAAACGTGTAAGTAGGCCATCGCTCGTGGCGGTGGCCTCCCGTGTTTCTAATCTTTTCTTTTTACAGGATGCAGGAACGGGCGTGCGATTTTTGGTAGACACGGGTGCTTGTCGTTCTCTTTTGCCAAGGAAACTCTTCAAGACACGACGTAGTCTATCTACATCTGCCGACGTCCGCTTGGTAGCTGCCAACGGATCTGCGATACCCACCTACGGTTGCGAGAACCTCACATTATCGTTCGGAAACGGTAAATTCAATTGGAAGTTTCTCGTTGCTGACGTCACCATGCCAATCCTCGGTGCGGATTTCCTCTCTCATTTCCACCTTCTGGTCGATGTCGCCCACCGACGATTGGTCAACGCAGACTCGTACTTGTCGACACCTCTTCAACCCGGCCCCTCTAACCTCGCTCTCCACATTAGCGCACCCACGGATGCCTACGCCCACCTCATCACGTCGTACCCGGAAGTTTTCCGTCCAGAACTTCGCCAAACGCCCACGGTTCCTGCCAAGCACGGTATTTATCACCATATCAAGACGACGGGACCCCCAGTCTTCGCAAAATTCAGACGTCTGGTACCGGAACGATTGGCAGCCGCCAAACAGATGTTCGCCGAAATGGAGGAAATGGGCCTTTGCCAAAAGGCCTCCAGCCCATGGTCGTCACCCTTACACATCGTTCTGAAGAAAGACGGCTCCCTCCGTCCGTGCGGGGATTACAGGCGCCTGAACATGCAAACAGAACCGGATCACTACCCCCTCTCAAACATTGCCGACGTGACCTCCTAGCTGCACAAAGCAAAGGTTTTCTTTACGCTCGATCTCCTGAAGGGGTATTATCAGGTGCCAATGAACCCAGAAGACATCCCTAAGACTGCCATCACCACTCCGTTTGGTACATACACCTTCAATTACTCCTGTTTTGGCCTTCGTAATGCTGGGGCCACGTTTCAACGTCTCATGGATGGCATCTTAGGGGACCTCTATTTCTGTGTATGTTATGTGGACGACATACTTGTGTTCTCCTCCTCAAAAGAGGAACACCTCCGTCACCTGCGCATCGTGCTCGACCGCCTGCAACAAAACGGCCTTGTAGTCCGGTACGACAAGTGTACCTTTGGCGCCAACGAAGTATCGTTCTTAGGGCACCGCATCACTCCTGAAGGAGTCCACCCCCTCCCTGAGAAGGTAGCAGCCGTTCAGAACTTCCCTGTGCCCTCGACCGTCAAAGCTCTGCAGGAATTCTTGGGCATGATCAACTATTATCACCGTTTTCTGCCAGCCATTGCCGCCACTCTTGCTCCCCTCTACGCCACTCTCAAGGGCAAGCCGAAGGACCTGAAGTGGGGTCCCCTTCAAGAAGCAGCCTTCTGCAATGCAAAGAAGGCCCTATCATCTGCTGCGGCTCTCACTTTTCCTATCCCACACGCCCCTCTCCTTCTCTCCACCGATCCCAGCGACGTCGCTATTGGTGCAGTACTCGAGCAGGTGGTCAAAGGCTCGCCCCACCCATTGGCCTTCTTCAGCAGAAAACTGTCCAAGGCAGAATCGGGTTATTCTACCTTCGATCGAGAATTGCTGGCGGTGCACTTGGCTGTCCGTCACTTTCGCCATTTCTTAGAAGGTACGCCCTTTGTCATTCGCACAGACCACATGCCTCTGGTGCACGCCTTCAATCGACAGTCTGACGCCTGGTCCGCCCGTCAACGCCGACATCTCTCCGCCGTGGCTGAATACAATTGCACCCTCCAATACGTCCCTGGGAAAATGAATCCCGTTGCCTATGCCCTGTCAAGAAACACGTTAGCTGCCGTTCAACTGGGATTGGATTACAACGCCCTGGCTGAAGCCCAACGACAGGATCCAGAGTATCAAGCTTGTAGGACATCCTGCACGTCCCTCCGTTTGGAAGACTTTCCCCTCGAAGACTCCAACACCACCCTCCTCTGTGACGTCAGTACTGGTAGACCACGACCTTGGATTCCTGCTCCCATGCGCCGACAGGTGTTTGATTTCATTCACGGCCTTTCACATCTCTCGTGCCGTTCTACTGCACAGCTGCTGAAGGCAAAGTTCATTTGGCATGGCATTTCTAAGGATGCTAAGGATTGGGTCCGCGCCTGTACTTCTTGCCAAACTTCCAAAGTACATCGACACACGGATTCAGGAGTGGGCACCTTTCCTCAACCTCAGCGTCGTTTCGCACACATTCACGTCGACGTTGTAGGCCCCCTACCCACATCACAAGGACATCGTTACCTGTTTACCGTCATCGACTGCTCCACTCGTTGGCCTGAAGCCATTCCCATGGAAACTGCAACGTCCGCCTCATGTACATCTGCCTTACTCTCGGGATGGATTTCAAGATTCGGTATCCCTGAGCATATTACTTCTGACAGGGGAACCACTTTCACCTCTCAATTGTGGATGTCATTAGCAAATCTCCTGGGCATCACCCTACATCAGACAACGGCCTACAACCCCGCTGCCAATGGAATGGTTGAACGTTTTCATCGCACCCTCAAAGCAGCTTTGATGTCCCGCTGCAAGGATTGCAACTGGTTTACTCAGCTTCCCTGGGTCCTCCTGGGACTAAGGACCACTCCTAAAGACGCCCTCGACGTCTCGGCAGCCGAAATGGTGTATGGCGACGCGTTGGTCGTCCCTGCCGAATTTTTTCCTTCTATAACCTCCTCCGACGATCTCCAGCGCATACGTCACGTCGTGGGAAAATTTACTCCGTGCCGCCAGACTTACAAGCCCCCAGCGAAGCATCACATACCAACGGACTTGAACTCTGCAACGCACGTCTTCCTGCGCAACGACACCAGCAAGCCACCACTAACGCCCCCTTACACGGGCCCTTTCCTTGTGATCCGCCGCAGTCCGAAAGCATTCCTCCTAAACATTTGGGGCAAAGAAGACTAGGTCTCCATTGATCGTCTAAAACCTGCTTATCTTCTGCCAGATGACCCGCCTACAGTTCGCCTCTCTAGATCAGGGCGCCCTATTTAACATGTACAGTATGTCATTTTTAGGGGGGGAGCCATGTGCCAACCGTGTTTCACACAATTGTACATAATTCCTTTTGTATACTGTATATTATGCTTGTATCTTCGCTCTTCCCTCGCACTAAAACGAACATGAAAATTCATGTCGGGTTTTTCCTCTGTAATATTGTCTGTCTTGTGAACTTGTTATGTCCTGTTGCCTTGAGGTTTTGTATATAAGGAGAGTGTTCCACACTAATATAACTCAGTCGATTGCTTCCTGCCTTTGAGTTCACATACCTCTCTCGGCTCCGTCACAGGACAGTGGCCGGGGTAGGAGTGACTGGATCAGGATCAGTGGATGAACGATGCAGAGGTCTGAAAAGTGGAGCACCTTGGGGCTTTGGTGACTGCTGTGGTGCTACTGCTGTATAGGCAGGTGGGAAAATTGATTAGGGTTTTAATAGAAAGATGGGCTGGACATCAGCAAGTTTAAATACAAACGGTTGAGGATAACAATGACATGAAAACTGTAACAATATGAAACATGCATTGCCAAACTTAAACAGATTTTTCCATTATCAGAGAGAGAGAGAGAGAGAGAGAGAGAGAGAGAAAGAGAGAGAGAGAGAGAGAGAGCAATCACATTGCTGTGTATGAAATACACATGCATTACATGTGCACCCCCCTAAAACAGACATGCATGTGAAATAGGGTGCCCTGCTTTAGGGACACAAACTAGGCTGGTCATCTTGCAGGATATATGCAGGTTTTAGGCGATCAATTGAGACTCAGTGTTCTTTTCCACGAATATTAATCAAGAAAGCCTTCGGTTTACGACAGATAACAAGGAAAGGGCCCAGTAAAGCAGTTGGAGTGCTTGCAGCGGGACATCAAAACGGCTTTGAGGGTACGGTGAAAACGTTCAACCATATTGTTTTCAGCGGGGTTGTATGTGGTTGTCTGATGATGGGTGATACCCAGGAGATTTGCTAATAATGTCCACAATTGAGAGGTGAAAGTGGTACCTCTGTTAGAAGTAATATGCTCAGGAATACCAAACCTCATTATCCACCCTGAGAGTCAGGCAGATGTACATGAGGTAGAAGCAGTTTGCACTGGGAGGGCTTCAGGCCAACGAGTGGAGCGATCAATGATAGTAAACAGGTAATGATGTCCTTGTGGTGTGGGTAGGGGCATACTCTGTCATCGACATGAATGAGGGCAAAATGACGGTGAAAATAAGGAAAGGTGCCCACTCCTGAATCTGTGTCGTTGTACTTTTGAAGTTTGAAGTACAGGCACGGACCTAATCCTTAGCATCCTTAGTAATCCCGTTCTAAATGAACTTGTGAGTTTTGGTTAACATAAGTTAACAATTCCTATTATATATGAGGTTCTAATAAGATTATGATTAATTAATTTGAAATATGTTAAAAATTTTAAAAATAAAACTAAAAACGAAAAGGTGAATTTTGTTTTTTAAATTCAGAGATCCTTACAGTAGATTATAAAGAAGGTAATGGACGCATAGACGCATACTCGTCCACAACCGGAAACCCTCCCTGAAAGAATAGACTGACGGAACCCATATTGTTCACAAAGACAACAACTATGGCAGGCTTATAATACCTGAAGCTGTTAGCATCACCCTTCAAGGGCCACCAATGAATATCCAGCTGGATTATAATCATACACGCCCTTCAAGGTGAGAGCAATATAGCTACTCATTGTAGTGGTGCAGGTCCGAGCGTGCGTCTGATTATTTGATGGTAATGTTTTCATGCCTTACACAAGTACATGAAAAAGAAAAAAAAATTGGGACGAGATATAATTTGATTGACATAAGTGATGAAAACAAGCTATCAACAAAGAAAGGTCAGTTATGGTTTCTGGAGACAAAAACGTTTTTGATAGATATATCTATCTATAAAGAAATTAACAAAAGACTTATTACCCTAAAATTTCATAAGGGTAATAAGATTAATTGAAAATAAGATGAAAAGGGATAAGATTGTCAAAGGAATCACTACAAATAAAAGAAGAAGAACAAATATCATAAGTAACCTTGGAGAGACGGTCATTTAACAAACTCGGAAGGTTCCCTGAGATGAGCTCCATCTCAGAGGACCTTGGATGGGGGAATCCAGCATGCAAATGGTCCCCAATCCAGCGCTACTCTCGAGCACAGTATATTCACTTAACCAAATTGAAAAAAGTCCAGAGAAACAGACAGATATCAGGTTCTTGTCATGTCCAACAACCAAACAAATTTTTGTTTGCTGCAAAAGTTATTTCACTCTTGCTACGTCAATGATTTTACTTCAAGCATAAATTACTATAGAGAATTGAAATGTTTAATTACGTGAAGGGGAATTTACTATATTACAGCCTTTGATTATTTTGTTTTTTTTTAATGTTTGTCTTTTCATCCTTGAGTCTTGCAAGTTATAACTAAACCTATCACAGATTATCTTGATGAGGTCGAAAGACTTTCTTAAAGTCTCTAACGCTAAACATATTTGCGAATAGTACATTACTCAGCATTTACTGAGTAGCAAAGCTTGGTGCTCACAGAGGGAGCCTTAATTGAATGAATATAATGACTATGTAAAATCATAAGTCTGTTGACACGTCTGCGAGAATTCTTCACTGATAGTGAGAGTAATCCTTTCATTCGAGGTTTTTGCTTTTAATGAAGGGTTAAAATATTCATCTTTTCTACTGCCTTTTCTTCTGTCATATTGTTTTTGAGAACTATTCGATCAATGATCTTTCAGCCGAACTCGATCTGACAGTTTCATCGCTTCCTCTGTTCAGTCTACGTCTACAAGAATGAAAAATGTGTGGGAAAAAGAATAAAAGTTGCGAGGAGAAATGGGAGTCTAAAAAGGAAAGAAAAATATCCGTCGCTAAAAGAATATGGACCGAAGTTATACAGCAAAGCCAAATTCAAATCCTGTAATAGAATTACTACGCAAATTCAAAAGAAAACGAGAGCAAAAATACATATACTGTCAGGCGTATATACATATATATACATACATACACACACACACACACATATATATATATATATATATATATATATATATATATATATATATATATATATATATACACTGGTAACTCACACATCCTTTATCCTCTCTCTAACTATCTGTGGTTCTCAACCTGGGGCCAGGCCCGCCCCCACTACCAGCTGTGCGGGTGGGGGGTTGGGGTTATGCCGACTTTCCCTCGGGCAGGAGGCGAGACTGAGAAATAAGTAGACTTTTATCTCTATTATACAAAAAATGGTTTATATACAACTGTCCCAACTATGTACTCCATTCTAACTATGTTTATATCCATATACAATATGTTTATGAAGCTGTATTTCTATGTTCGTTGCTGTCAAAACCAAAGACAGAAACCGGCTGAACGTTGAAGGGGTCTTTTGATGTGCAATGTCCGGCATTTGGTCACGCTTTCAAGATAATATTAAGGTTATGCCAAAACCGGTAATACTACGGGTTATTCAGGATTAACAAGAATAAGGTTGCTAAGAATTAGCGTTAAGCATCTCATTAAATTATTAAGAAAATAAGCTCAATAAATATGCTGGATGCCCTTGTTATCAGTAAGGAATTAATGTTAAGTAAAACGGTAAACAAAAACGTACATTTCCTTTTTTTTTAATATAAAAGGTGGGTGGGAATATGCTCTCTTTGGATGGAGATGCAAAGGAGCTGTACCAACCGTGTTTCACACAATTGTACATAATTCCTTTTGTATATATTATGGTTGTATCTTCGCTCTTCCCTCGCACTAAAACGAACATGAAAATTCAAGTCTGGTTTTTCCTGTGTGATATTGTCTGTCTTGTGAACTTGTCATGTCCTGTTGCCTTGAGGTTTTGTATATAAGGAGAGTGTTCCACAACAATATAACTCAGTCGTTTCCAATCTGCCTTTGATTTCACAACTCCTCTCTCGGCCCGTCACATTGGTGACCCCGGAAGTCGACTCGCTTCCACCGCCTTCCTCCCCCACCCCCTCGCCCCTCCATCGTTGGTACTATGACGGACTCTACGGCAGTTGGCGCTACGGCCGCTCCATTCAAACTTTCATCGTTTGCCAGCGGAGAGGCGTTTGCTTGGTTTCAGCGCGCAGAAGTCCAGTTTCGTATCAGGGGCGTGACTCGCTCAACCACCAAAGCGGATTATGTTCTCGCGGCGATACCCGAGGACACCTTCCCAGAAATATCCGACTGGCTTTGTGAACAAGGAGACACCCCAATAGCGTATGACGACCTCAAATCATACCTTCTGCAGCAGTACTCGCCGTCGCCAGCCGCCCGTATATCAAAGCTTTTTCAGCTCTCGCAACAACCGTTGGGGGACCAAAGGGCTTTGCTTGCCCTCAGGGAAATGACCAGTATCGCTCGCCTTCAACCTGCCGCAGACGGCTCTCCTCGTGAGGTGAGCCTACTCCGTGCCCTTTGGATACGCCGTTTACCTGAACCTATGCGCGCTGCCATACCCGATGTCGATAGTTTACCCATAAAGGACTTGATGACCAAAGCCGACGCCCTTATGGACAGCCACTTCAAGACCTCCATCAACGCCTCCACCCCTGACGACGAGGATGCCTATTCAACGTCAACCGAAGCTGACATGAATGCCGTAGGACATACACGCCTACCCCGTGACGTGCCGAAGCGGCGACAAAGCCGCCCACCACCCACCAATCGCTCGCGCCCCAACGAACGACTTCTACAGCCACTTACTAACTCCCATCCACCGCAGTTTTGCTACTACCACTTCAGATTCGGGGCAACCGCGAAGAAATGTGCCAAAGATTGTCAGTGGCCAAAAAACGTGTAAGTAGGCCATCGCTTGTGGCGGTGGCCTCCCATGTTTCTAATCTTTTCTTTTTACAGGATGCAGGAACGGGCGTGCGATTTTTGGTAGACACGGGTGCTTGTCGTTCTCTTTTGCCAAGGAAACTCTTCAAGGCACAACGTAGTCTGTCTACATCTGCCGACGTCTGCTTGGTAGCTGCCAACGGATCTGCGATACCCACCTACGGTTACGAGAGCCTCACATTATCGTTCGGAAACGGTAAATTCAATTGGAAGTTTCTCGTTGCTGACGTCACAATGCCAATCCTCGGTGCGGATTTCCTCTCTCATTTCCACCTTCTGGTCGATGTCGCCCACCGACGATTGGTCAACGCAGACTCGTACTTGTCGACACCTCTTCAACCTCGCTCTCCACATCAGCGCACCCACGGATGCCTACGCCCACCTCATCACGTCGTACCCGGAAGTTTTCCGTCCAGAACTTCGCCAAACGCCCACGGTTCCTGCTAAGCACGGTATTTATCACCATATCAAGACGACGGGACCCCCAGTCTTCGCAAAATTCAGACGTCTGGCACCGGAACGATTGGCAGCCGCCAAACAGACGTTCGCCGAAATGGAGAAAATGGGCCTTTGCCAAAAGGCCTCCAGCCCATGGTCGTCACCCTTACACATCGTTCTGAAGAAAGACGGCTCCCTCCGTCCGTGCGGGGATTACAGGCGCCTGAACATGCAAACAGAACCGGATCACTACCCCCTCCCAAACATTGCCGATGTAACCTCCTACCTGCACAAAGCAAAGGTTTTCTCTACGCTCGACCTCCTGAAGGGGTATTATCAGGTGCCTATGAACCCAGAAGACATCCCCAAGACCGCCATCACCACTCCGTTTGGCACATACACCTTCAATTACTCCTGTTTTGGCCTTCGTAATGCTGGGGCAACGTTTCAACGTCTCATGGATGGCATCTTAGGGGACCTCCCTTTCTGTGTATTTTATGTGGACGACATACTTGTGTTTTCCTCCTCAAAAGAGGAACACCTCCGTCACCTGCGCATCGTGCTCGACCGCCTGCAACAAAACGGCCTTGTAGTCCGGTACGACAAGTGTACCTTTGGCGCCAACGAAGTGTCGTTCTTAGGGCACCGTATCACTCCTGAAGGAGTCCATCCCCTCCCTGAGAAGGTAGCAGCCGTTCAGAAATTCCCCACGCCCTCGACCGTCAAAGCTCTGCAGGAATTCTTGGGCATGATCAACTATTATCACCGCTTTCTGCCAGCCATTGCTGCCACTCTTGCTCCCCTCTACGCCTCCCTCAAGGGCAAGCCAAAGGACTTGAAGTGGGGTCCCCTTCAAGAAGCGGCCTTCTGCAATGCAAAGAAGGCCCTATCAACTGCTGCGGCTCTCACTTTTCCTATCCCACACGCCCCTCTCCTTCTCTCCACCGATCCCAGCGACGTCGCTATTGGTGCAGTACTCGAGCAGGTGGTCAAAGGCTCGCCCCGCCCATTGGCCTTCTTCAGCAGAAAACTGTCCAAGGCAGAATCGGGTTATTCTACCTTCGATCGAGAATTGCTGGCGGTGCTCCTGGCTGTCCGTCACTTTCGCCATTTCTTAGAAGGTACGCCCTTCGTCATTCGCACAGACCACATGCCTCTGGTGCACGCCTTCACTCGACAGTCTGACGCCTGGTCCGCCCGTCAACGCCGACATCTCTCCGCCGTGGCTGAATACAATTGCACCCTCCAATACGTCCCTGGGAAAATGAATCCCGTTGCCGATGCCCTGTCAAGAAACACGTTGGCTGCCGTTCAACTGGGATTGGATTACAACGCCCTGGCTGAAGCCCAACGACAGGATCCAGAGTATCAAGCTTGTAGGACATCCTGCACGTCCCTCCGTTGGGAGGATTTTCCCCTCGAAAACTCCAACACCACCCTCCTCTGTGACGTCAGTACTGGTAGACCGCGACCTTGGATTCCTGCTCCCATGCGCCGACAGGTGTTTGATTTCATCCACGGCCTTTCACATCCCTCGTGCTGTTCTACTGCACAGTTGCTGAAGGCAAAGTTCATTTGGCACGACATTTCTAAGGATTCTAAGGATTGGGTCCGTGCCTGTACTTCTTGCCAAACTTCCAAAGTACATCGACACACGGATTCAGGAGTGGGCACCTTTCCTCAACCTCAGCGTCGTTTCGCACACATTCACGTCGACGTTGTAGGCCCCTACCCACATCACAAGGACATCGTTACCTGTTTACCGTCATCGACTGCTCCACTCGTTGGCCTGAAGCCATTCCCATGGAAACTGCAACGTCTGGATGGATTTCAAGATTCGGTATCCCTGAGTATATTACTTCTGACAGGGGAACCACTTTCACCTCTCAATTATGGACGTCATTAGCGAATCTCCTGGGCATCACCCTACATCACACAACGGCCTACAACCCCGCTGCCAATGGAATGGTTGAACGTTTTCATTGCACCCTCAAAGCAGCTTTGATGTCCCGCTGCAAGGATTGCAACTGGTTTACTCAGCTTCCCTGGGTCCTCCTGGGACTAAGGACCACTCCTAAAGACGTCCTCGACGTCTCGGCAGCCGAAATGGTGTATGGCGACCCGTTGGTCGTCCCTGCCGAATTTTTTCCTTCTACAACCTCCTCCGACGATCTCCAGCGCATACGTCACGTCGTGGGAAAATTTACTCCGTGCCGCCAGACTTACAAGCCCCCAGCGAAGCATCACATACCAACGGACTTGCACTCTGCAACGCACGTCTTCCTGCGCAACGACACCAGCAAGCCACCGTTAACGCCCCCTTACACGGGACCTTACCTTGTGATCCGACGCAGTCCGAAAGCATTCCTCCTAAACATTCGGGGCAAAGAAGACTGGGTCTCCATTGATCGTCTAAAACCTGCTTATCTTCTGCCAGATGACCCGCCTACAGTTCGCCTCTCTAGATCAGGGCGCCCTATTTAACATGTACAGTATGTCATTTTTAGGGGGGGGGGAGCCATGTACCAACCGTGTTTCACACAATTGTACATAATTCCTTTTGTATATATTATGGTTGTATCTTCGCTCTTCCCTCGCACTAAAACGAACATGAAAATTCAAGTCTGGTTTTTCCTGTGTGATATTGTCTGTCTTGTGAATTTGTCATGTCCTGTTGCCTTGAGGTTTTGTATATAAGGAGAGTGTTCCACAACAATATAACTCAGTCATTTCCAATCTGCCTTTGATTTCACAACTCCTCTCTCGGCCCGTCACAGAGCGTGGGGATCATCTGCGGGTGAACGGCGGTGGACATAATATGCTCCCTATTTTCCTCCTCGAAGATATATGATAACAGATGCTGGAGATAAAGCCGTTAATGCTATTATGAAATATCCCATTATTCACACAAGAAGTTGTCAAACACTAACTATTGCAGAAGCTGCCTTAAGTTGCGCATAAACATTAGATTAACAAATCCAAATGCATTCTTTTTTCATGGATCGAATTTAATTCGATTAAATTCTCTTATTTATCTAAAAACTTATTAATTTTATCTCTGTAAGAGCAGAGTTTATTGAATAATCAGAATTCTTTCTCCTTTTCATCTCCCCTTTTCAATAGCTCCAAATCCTTTTCTTTTCCAGTATAAAAGTTTTCCTTCGCTCGTAATCACATTTAGAAATATTTTCCGATTTCTGGAAGCGACGCAATTTTTCAATCAGTGATTTTATCCTTAGAAACTGACGCTGTTTATTCCATGGAAAATCGTTAATTAAGAATCATCATCATCTCCTCCTACGCCTATTGACGCATGCCCTTCGTTAGATTTCTCCAGTCGTCTCTATACTATTCGATACTTCTCCATTCATCATCTCCTACTTCGCGCTTCATAGTCTTCAGCCATGTAGGCCTGGGTCTTCCAATTCTTCTAGTGCGTTTTGGAAACCCAGCCGAACGTTTGGTGAAGTAATCTCTCTTGGGGCGTGAGAAAAGCATGCTCAAACCATCTCCATCTACCCCTAATCATGATCTCATCCCCATATGGCACTCGAGTCATCTCTTTTATAGTTTCATTTCTCATCCTGTCCTGCCATTAAACTCCCAATATCATTCTGAGGGCTTTGTTCTCAAATCTACTAAATCTATTAGAGATTGTTTCATTGTTATACCATGACTCATGTCCATAGAGTAACACCGATCTCACTAAACTGATATATAGTCTGATTTTTGTATGTAATTTCAGGCAATTTTAGGACCCAATTTTACTTAACCTAGCCATTGTCTGATTTTTGTCCCTCTTTCACTAAACTCTAATTCTAAAGACGCTGTATTGGAGATCATAGTTCCTAAATACTTAAATGATTCTACCTCATTAACCCTTTCTCATTCCAGTGATATTTTATATTCCATTGCATACTCCTTTCTCATCATCACTGTCTTTCTTTTATTCATCTTCAGCCCAACCTTGTGTGATATTTCAGGCCTTCAGGTAAGTAAGCATTGCAAATCGTGTGGTGTTCTGCTAACAAGAAGATCATCATCAGCCTACTTTAGGTCTGTTAAATTCCTATTACCAATCCATTCCAATCATTTGCCACTATCTCCGACTGTTCTACGCATTATAAAATCCATGAGGAGGAAAA
>NC_090728.1:27278134-27295634 GCF_036898095.1 Palaemon carinicauda | reverse complement strand
ACTACATAATTCCTTCTACCCAGTCCTTCTACACACCTAGTTAATTCATTCCAAAACTGATTACTCTCTTCTTCACTTTTCTCACAACCTGGCCCATACGCACTGACAAAAGCCCAACATTCCCTACCTAATCTAACCCTTACCCACATTAACCTAGATGATATCTCCTTCCATTCCACTACTTTACCAGTCATCCATTCACTCAGCAATAAAACCACACCTTCTCTCGCTCTTCCCCTTTCAGTCCCAGACACTCTACCAGACATTTCACCAAACATCACTTCACCTTTCCCTTTTATCTTTGTCTCACACAAAGCCAATATATCCATCCTTCTATTCCTAAACATACTTCCAATCTCACATCTTTTACTGTCTATCATACTATATCCATGCACATTCAAACACCCCAAAACTAGAGTGCGGGGAGTAGTCACTCTCCCCTCAGCTCCACCTCTTTGATGTCTCAGAGGATTATAATATAGGAGAAGGGGTTCCCAGCCCCCTCGTCCCATCCCTTTAGTCGCCTCTTATGACACGCTGAGATACGTTTGCGCTATTCTAATTGTTTTAATGCCCCCCCCCCCCCGCCACAGGGGGCTATATATATATATATATATATATATATATATATATATATATATATATATATATATATATATAAATATGTATGCTCTCTTGTTATAAATAAAGGTAATGATCACTATCTCATACATAGAATAGCTCAATATTGTATCAGAAGATTCCTTAGAAGGGCATTAGTCAACCTCTACACGCATGTGTCATTCACTTCCGTTTCGTATATAACTTTTCCCTTGGCACTTATTACGGTACATCCCTTCAAGTACGTTTCCTACTCTGTATATATAGATTATTCTTGGGTTTCCCTTTATTCTTTATCTAACTGTCTGTGGTTCTCAAATTGGGGCCAGGCACCCAATTTTTTGTGTGTAGGTGAGGGGGGGGGGGGGGGGTTCCGAGAGATATTTCCCAAGGGTCGGGGGCGAGACTGGGAAAAGTAGACTTTTTTTTTTTTTCTATAAAAATATGGTTTATATACAACGGTCCCAACTCTACTTCATGCTAACAATGTTTATTTCCAACATGTTTATAAAGATCCATTTTTTATACTCGTTGCTGTCAAAATCAAGGGCAAGAAGCAGCTTAATTAACATTAAAGGCGTCTTTTGATGTGCAATGTCCGGCATTTGGTCACGCTTTTAAGATAATACTAAGGTCACACCGAAACCAGTAATACTACGGATTATCTAGGATTAACAAGAATAAGGTTGCTAAGAAGCAGTGTTAAGCATCTCATTAAGAAAATAACCTCAGTGAATAGGCTGTTCACCTATATTATCTTTAAAGATTTAATTTCAATAAGATGAAAAACAAAAGACATACATTTCCTTTTTCGATAAAAGCTCCGTGGGAATTTTATCTCTTTGGCTGGAGATGCAAGGGAGCAGGGGGGTCATCTGCGAGTGGACGGGGTCATATGTCACTCTCTTTTCTCCTCAAAGATTTATATCACAGATGCTTGAAGTGAGGCTGTTAATGCGATTGTAAAATATACATTGAACACAAACAAGTGTAAACTAACAAAGAAATTCATGATGTACTGTATCATTATGTTCGCTGTCAGATTCAAACTTTGTCTGACGTATCGCTTTATTCACATACGAAGTTCCCTAACCCCATTGATTGTGTCAGCTGCCTTTAAGTTTATTATTCTTCTTCTTCCATGTAAGCATTAGATTTTTCTATTAGATATAATTTTTCTACAAACATAATATGTTTTCAAGTTAAACCTAGTAAAAGTTAATTTTGCCAGACACAAGGGCAAATATTTTCAATAATTTTCAAGACACCTTTATTGTTTGACATTATTCAGAGGTAAGCAGTTTTTTTTATCAAAAGAAAAATGCTAAAAGGTTTATGTCTAAAAGGTATACAGTATGTCTAAAAGATATATGTCTACAAAGTAAAACTTTTCATTTGTAGAAAACTAAAGGTGATGAAGGGGATTAAGAGTTACAGAGGATCAGTATATAAGAGAAGGTATATGGGAGGATATGGATTGAGAAAGTGAGGTAGGGGACAGAGGGATTGATAGCAAAAACAGGTTAGACTAAGAAGGGGATGTAAGATCAGATCTAAGCTATCATTCACATGTTGGTACAACTATTGTATATAAATAAAAAGTACATAATAGCTTTGCTGCTGCTTATTGGTATATTATACATACACACGCACATATATATATAAATATATATATATATATATATATATATATATATATATACATATATATATATCAAATATATATATATATATATATATATATATATATATATATGTACTGTATATTTATATATATATTTGATATATATGCAATCCTACTGTTTTGGTGATAGAATTATATCTATATAAATGTGTATATGCAAGTTAATCATGTTTGCAAACATGTAAATGGGGGGTATGCAATCATGTATTTGCATTGTTTAAGACCTGGCTAATGGGATAAGATCTCCACCCGTAAACACCTGAGAATATAAGCAATGCAGTTAGAAAAAAAAGAAATCCGTCGGTTTTAGAAATATCAAGGAACTATTCAGGGCAGAATTTTCCATTTCATTTTATTTGTAGTTCCTTTGCATATGCACTCACACATACACACACAAACAAATGCACAAACATACACACACAAATATATATATATATATATATATATATATATATATATAAATATATATATATATATATGTATATATATATATATGTATATATATATATATATATATATGTATATATATATATATATTTATATATATATATATATATATATATATATATATATATATATATATATTATGTTTATACATGTATAAACACTGAAAGTACAATATTCATTATAATGCATTGAACAACATCCCACTGCATTTGGTAGGGATGTATTTAATACCGTAATTTCAAATTACAGCAGGAAAAGGACTAATGGATACGGAATGAAATATCTTCATTTTTAAATGGTAACTGACTCAAACGACGAAACGATAAACAGTTACTCTTCATAGTTGTTTCTTGAGGTAACATCCCATCAAAAATCCTCTGGAACCCTCTAAACCTTTTTCCTTTTTCGTGTTATACCAGTTATGAACAAATGAGATACGATACTTTTTGGAAAGAGTTAACGGAAAAGTTCACGCTGAACATTTTATTTCCGTTTTTTTTTTTTTCAACTTTAGTAAATGGAAAAAAAATAACGAATAATATTTTTCAAAATATACATTCGGAGTTTTATTAATGAAATGTATCAAAAGTGACATTTTCTTTTAGTAAAATAAAAATTGAACTGTTCAGAGAAAAATCAGGTCCTGGTGCATTTGCTATACACCGAAAATTATAACGCTATAGGATCTGAAAAAGCTCCGGATAAAAATTAGGAAAAATATGAAAAAGAAAGTTTTTTCAACTCAAATTTCATAATTTCACGGCTGGAGCAGAATAGAAAAAGGCGAACATATTTCATGGAAAGAAAGAGATACATAAAGCATAAAAGGAGAATCGTAAAGTTATTTTCATAATAAGAAGGATCCAAAATTATTTCTTATTTCGGTTAATGAAGCTAAATATTCTTTTACAGTCAAAATTGAAGGTTGTCATTCAACTTTAATCCTCAAGATGCCATGAAGAGAACTTTATTAGATAAAATTTGTTTGTCCGCAAACTTTAAAGTTTATCTTTGCAAAAATAACTTTCATTGAATACTAAATAAAATGCATTTGCAATTCCAATTAATCAGGCTGATAATTAATCTGTCATCATCTATCACCCATTTCATCTGATGGACAGAAAAAATATCACGTAATGCTAAATCGAGTTACTTCCTAAAAAATAATCCTGGTGGGTGGTCTGTAAAATTTGAAGTTTCTCGCAAAAGATTAGTACCTATTTTGTTTTCTCATCATTGTTCTACATTGTTCGATTTTCGAGATTTCAAATGTTCTGTTCTGTTACGATTACCCCACTTAATGTGGAACACAGTATCGGCAGACCACAAGAATTGTTAATGTTCTTAACAATCCAACTTCAGTGGAAAATAAATCTAAGAATGAGTATTACATGAACAATCGATATATAGCTCTACAGAGTGAGTTTTTTTTTCTTTATAAATATGATTTTTAAAGATTATATTTCCCAATTAATGTAAAAATATCTCTACCTTACTCGGTGACTAAAGATGAGGTTGGAGGTAATATTTTACGAATTTTCCACTAAAAGGTTTCAAGTTTTTATGTAGTTTAAATTTGCTGTTTCCATATTAAGTCATTTCATGCAACATTTGAGCACAATTTTTTCCTTGAACAACACGCCCAATGTCATATTTGTTAGTTTAAGATGAAAGAAAGTCTTATAATTATAAAGTCTTTTGAGCAAATATTTGGAACATCACCTTACTCTGGCTACAAGGAAAAACAATAAATTCTACATTAGAAAAAAACATTGACGTTAGAAAAGTAGATTCTGTTCAACATATACATTATATGAAAACTATCCTTGATAAGAGGTCAAAAAGATTATATTAATTCGATTTTATCACTTAATATATAGACCATACGAAGCCATACTCTCAATTCGACTATTTTCACATCATAATATATATAGATTTGCACAGTTTACAAAAGCATGTAAGTATTTTTTTTATTTTTTTTTTATTGTTATTTGAATCAGAATACAGAAGTTATAAACTCGGAAGCAATATGAATATCTCAATGATACTTTTCAAGAAGTTTTGTATTATGTCGTTTTGTTAAGTATATTGAAAATATTTTTATTGTTAGATTTTATGTATTCAATACACAATTCATAAAAAAATGGATTTATACATCGATAAAGTTAAAAGGTAAGTCCAGATAGGGAACCTAAACTGTCTAAGGCCAGAAGACAAAAGGGTAATCGTAAAACACATTAAAAATTCTGCATTTAAGAAAAAATGAGAAGCTTCTATCCTAATAATATCTATAGGACTATATTTCGGTGTGACAGACAGACCAACACAGACACGGCAGGCCAAGTATGGTTGAAAGTGTTGATATTTATTCACTGCAGAACGATCAACTGCTTTAAAAACTATATAATTCAACATGGGGAAAAAGTTTATAAGTAGCCTACCTGAAATAGAGCCATTAAATGAATAAAACAAAATATTTCTGTTGTCGACAACATGTCGTCAATAATGTTTAGAATAAAGTCTTCAACATAACTGACATGTATTAAGAAATTAATTTCCTTTCCAATTAAAAAACTTGTTGACAGACCTGAATCAGGCGACATTTCCCCTACAAGACCTCCTTAAACAAAAAACCATTTTACAGAAGATATTCAGAAACGCGATTCAAGAATATGTTGGTAACATTAGGATTTTATTTATGCATGTTTACGTCATCGTGATAACGAACAATAAAGATTTCGAGGGAAATATATAGGCCATCATATAACAGAATTAAAATGTGACGTGACCAAAATATCAAAGGATAAAAACAATTGCTGCCATATCATACAATATGCAAATGACTGCAATATTTCATCTGCCATATGGTAATAGAGGTATCATGTTGAATAAATGAAAACGAATGCTCTGCTCCACAAACCGAACACACCAATTATTCATATTGATTTTGATGTGTTTGTTTTTTATATTAAAAACTATTTTATAAAATCCAGCAACAGCTATCGTGAAACGTTACATGGAAAGCATTACAAAGGCAAAAATATTCAAAGGAAATGTAGCGGTAAAGTTAACATAAAAAAAAACTCAATATCCCATAGGACAATTATTATTGTTTTTCGTTCGTCAAATTAAAATAAATTTGTCTAACGTCACGCCGCAAGCAATATACAGATGAAATTTGTTCTGAATCATGAGCATCTTTCATTCATGAGAGTTGACATTTCCTTCACCCATTTTCATCGTTTCGTTTTTTTCTTCTTTTTCTTAGGGGGGGGGGGGGGAGGAGGGGAGGCGTTCTTATTGTGTGTACTGCAACTTTGCAGAAATTATTCAAATAAGAGGACAGTTTTCAAACGTGGTCGGAATTTTGACTCCCTGTCTGCTTTTCCTACTCACAGCCCCTTTGCTTACAAAAAGATGAATGCTCGTAAAAATCTAATATCAGTAGGCATTTTATATAGATAGTAAGTTTTTGAATGAGAGTAGATGCACGAAATTTCTACTATGTCTTTGATAAAATGCAGGATAAAGGAAAACTCGGAATGATAGAGGTAAATGTTCATTTCTGTTGCGAAAGCAAAACATCCTAAAAGTTCAGCAGATAATGGCGTAGCGCTACTGAATTAATTTTAGTTATCTCTTGCGAATGATTGATGGCGGTTGGATAAAACAGCAGCTTTTGTAACCATTCTTCCTATCAAAATATTTTCGGAGTTTATTGTTTTTATTCTCTATTATAGATTCGGCTTCCTGTTTCCTTTTCCATTAGGTCCGGCCTTTAAAGTATCAGTTCTCAGATATAATACTACTACTAATACTGCTAATAATAATAATAATAATAATAATAATAATAATAATACACACACATATATATATGTATATATATATATATATATATATATATATATATATATATATATATATATATATATATATATGTGTGTGTGTGTGTGTGTGTGTATGTGTGCGTGTGTGTGTGTGTGTATATATATATGTATATATATATATATATATATATATATATATATAGCCAAATGAACTAAGAAAGGTTGCAGGTGTGGACTGGCATAGAAAGACCATGAACAGACGCAAGTGGAAGGACATGTCTGATGCCTTTGTTCTGCAGTGGACTAGTAACGGCTGATGATGATAATGATATATAGCCATACACTTTCTCTTTTTTATATATAGGGAAGAGGATTATTATTATTTTTATTATTACTATTTTTATTATTATTATTACTAACCCTGGAGGTCATTCTAGGTTGATTAATAATCAAAAAGGAATTTAAAGTTCATTGGATCATTTATCCATAGAAGTTACAGAAGTTTTAACCTTTCGAATTTTCTCTGGTATGGAAAAAACCATATAAATTATTTGCACATCCTCTCTGTGTGACTCCAATAACCTATGACCAGTACCTATGCTCATCTGCCAATAAAATTATCTATGAAATATGTTTTAGAAGATATTATCATATGAATTAGTATTTTATGAAATCATATATGAAGGAAGAATCGTAGTTCAGTGATACAATCGAGTGTTAGGATTTTAAACAACAGGTACTGTGGGTAATATGAAAATTTCGTTTTACTGTGCCCTTTTTGCTTTATATAACAAAAGTTAGGAATTGCTTTATTTTTCTTAATATATATCGTCAGTTTCCCGAATACATTCATCTTTCAGGTATTTAATCGCAATCAATCGGCAAATAGTTTTTGAGGGATGATATTATTTCACTGTTTGCAAGGTGCGTTTTGGGTAGTTAAAAGATAGAGCTGATTTTGATATGTTGATTGGTAAATATGAACCCGGTGTAAGCTGGGTTACATCAGATTATTTTTCTTATTTAACTTGGAATAATTATGTTTAGCCAAGAGCTGTTGCTCAGAGAGTGCATGTTACAATGGAAAGGGAATACAACTTGACCATAAAGGAAAACACTTTACAAACTAGAAGCACAAAAGGTGGGTTACCCTTTTGACAAACAACAGGACACGGATTCAAACAAGAGTTAGAGAACTGAAAGCCTATTTATGCTCCACACTTACCTATGGCTCAGAGACGTGGATATTAAACAAGAACTTGAAAACTAGAATAAATGCAGCTGAATTATAGTTTTACAGAAGATTGTTGGATATTCCATAGATCGAGAGACTAACAAATCAGGTTTTGAGAAGAGGGACTCAGAGAGATCACTTCTAAAAGTGATAAGGAGGGGAATATGAAATTTCTGGGATATGTAATAAGAAGAGAATAGATCAAACTTTTGAACCTCACGGGAAAGATAGTGGGGAGAAGAGCAAGAGGATGGCAAAGGAAATAGCTTATGGACAGCTTACTGATGATGTACATGAGAATGTAACACCTGGACAATTTATACAGAGAGCGAGAGACAGGACCTGGTAGATGCATTGACAGTCCACGTTGACGACATGGCATGTAGGTAAGGTACTCTTAAATCTGCACTTGTTGTCTAAAGGAGACGACAACCTATTTGACTGATGTGCTTGACAGCAAGCAGAGTATTGAGAAATTTCACCTTCTTCATTCCTCTTTCCCTGAAGGTAAACTAACTAGTTTAGCTTCTCAGTACCGTAAAATTAAAAAAAATCTTACTGGACCTTAATGCTTATGGATGTGTAAACCCAAATGATGTTTTTTCTCTGTTTTTTTTTTTATAAATATAACTGATTTCTTTGCTCACAAATTGTTTGTTATTTTCCGCAGCAAGTATAGGTTCTTTTTTTACATTTGTTGAGAATTAGTAATGTTACTCCATTATATAAATGTGTTTGTGGTAGCTTAAGTCCAGCTGATTACCAACCAATTTCCATAACTCCCCTATTATCTAAGGATTTTGAAGATCTTTTTGCAAAACTTCTAAATATGTATGCTGAAGGTAATCATCTATTCCTTAGTTTACAATTTGGTTTTCGTAAAGGCCTTGGAGCATGTGATGCCCTTCTTACAATCTCCAAAATATTACAGAAATCTTTTGACTGTGGGCAGGAAGTCTGTATAATTAGCCTTGATTTTAGTGCTTCCTTTGACCGTGTTAATAATTGGGCATTTGTTTTCAACGAGTAGGTGGGTTTCTTCTTAGAATTATAATAGCATTTCCAAGAAATATAATACAAAGAGTATTTCTGGGCACCCTATTGACTATAGGAATGTAATATCTGGTTTTCCCCGGGTAGAGTTACCAGACCATTACTTTTCATACTATATATATGCGATATATGGCTTGGCCTAGAAAATAAGCTCATTGTATATGCAGATGATGCTATCCACTTTACATCAATTCCATATCCTGAATGTAGACCTATGGTTGCTGAATCCCTTATTAGAGATCTAGCTAAAATTATTGCATGGTGCAAATTATGGGGCGTGAAGTTGAACCCTAACAAAACATAAAGTATGATTATAAGTAGGTAGAGAACAATGGTTCCCCAGCATCCAGTTCTTTGCATTGACAATGTCGTTTACCATATACGAATCATTTAAAAATCTAAGAGTTAATTTTTATTGTAAATATATTCTTTGGAGGAACACATTCGGTCTGTTTTTTTTTTCTTTCTTCCACGGACTACTACTGTATATCCAGACCTCTTTTGACTAGTTTAATTTTTTTTTTTTTTTTTTTTTTTTTGAGAAAGTCCTAGATTTTCAGTACTCACTCGATCGATCCTGCAAAAATTCTTTTTTTCTTATATTTCACCTTATTTCAAGATTTTTTTCTCCTGTCTGGTCTTCAGTTGCTGATTCTCATCTTAATTTATTGCACAAAACTTGTGGAATTCTGAATTACTTACTCCTGATTTGGATATTAATCTCTGTAACTGTCGTTCAGTTAGCTCTTTTTGCATGATGCATAAGAGTTTTCATAAATCTGACCAGCCTTTGCCTTCGGATCCTGCAAGACTGTATCCATCTGTATGTAGTACTAAAGACACAGTTAATTCGAATATTCTTTCCTTCTCCATCATTAGGATCAACTCTTCAGAATATTCTGGAAGATTTATTACAGCTGTTAAAAGAGCGTGGGGTTGAATCGAAGGAACTTCAGAGTTCGTATATGACAAATCTATTTTAACATTGTTACTGATCTTAAAATATTTGTATATTTTATTCATTACCTCTCATATATAGTTTATTTATTTCATTATTTCCTTCCTTTACTAGGTTACTTTCCCTGTTAGAGTCCTTTAATTTTGACACTCATTCTGATATGAATGAAACAAAAAGTTTCTTTCTTTCTTCCACGGACTACTAATGTATATCTAGTTCTCTTTTGGCTAATTCAAATTTTGTTTCTTATTCTAATTTTAGAATAATATATTTTTAGCTCTCATTATTTTTATTATTATTATTATTATTATTATTATTATTATTATTATTATTATTATTATTATTATCATTATCATTATTATCATTATCATTATTATTATTATTATTATTATTATTATTATTATTATTTTTGTACCGGCGAGCAGTTAGGTTGTAACTGAGAGACTCTCGTGAATGCAACTAAACTTTATTTAGGTGTACCTTGAGTATTTATACACTGTTCCAGTTAAGAACGGCCTAAAAAATCAAACACTCGTAGTAAAGGAAAATACATGAAAAGAATGGTTATCAGTGAGAGGGGAGAGGGAAAACATCAATATACAAAAAATAATAAATACCGTTACAATGTACGAGCATGTGTGATACACGAGGGGTTGATGACTCCCCCCCTAAAAAAGACATACATGAAATAGCGCACCCTGCTCTTGAGAGGCGTACTGTAGGCGGGTCATCTGGCAAGAGATATGCAGGTTTTAGGCAATCAATGGAGACCAAGGCTTCTTTGCCAGAATGTTGAGGAGGAATGCTTTCGGCGTACGACAGATAACAAAGAATGAACCCGTGTGAGGGGCGTTAATGGTGGCTTGCTAGTGTCATTGCGCAGGAAAACATGCATTGATGAATGCAGATCTGTCTGAATGTGTTGCTTAGCTAGGAGCTTATAAGTCGGTCGGCATGGAGTTAATCTTCCCACTACGTGACGTAGGCCCTGAAGATTGTCGGAGGAAGTTGCAGACAGAAAAAATTTGGTAGGGACAACCAACGGGTCGTTATGGTGACCTGTTGGTCGTCCCTACGAAATTTCAATTACTGAGACATTCAGGATATCTTTAGGAATGGGCCTTAGTCCCAAGAGGATCTAGAGAACCTGGATAAAACAATTGGAGTCCTTGCAGCAGGATATCATAGCTTCTTTGAGGGATAATGTTCAACCCTACGGTTGGCAGTAGGGTTACATGCAGTTGTCTGGTCAAGAGTGATGCACCAAGAGATTTGCTAATAATGTCCACAATTGAGAGGTGAAACTGGTACCCCTGTTGGAAGTAATATACTCAGGGATACCAAATCTCACTATCCATCCTGAGAATAAGGGTAATGTACATAAGGCGGACGTTGCATTTTCCATAGGAAGGGCTTCAAGCCAACGAATGGAGCGGTCGATAACAGTAAACAGGTAATGATGTCCTAGTGATGTAGGTAGGGGACCTACAACATCGACGTGAACGTGGACAAAGCGGCAATGAGTTTTATGAAAGGTACCTACTCCTGAATCCACATGTCGTTATACTTTTGAGGTTTGGCAGGAAGTACAGATCGGACCCAAACCTTAGAGTCCTTAGTAAGGCCATGACATATGATTTTTGTCTTCAGTAGCTGTGCAGTAGAACGGCGCGAGGGATATGAAAGGCCATGAATGAAATCAAACACCTGTCGGTGCATGGAAGAAGGTTTTCACAGTCTAGGTCTACCAGTACGGACATCACAGAGGAGGGTGGCGATGGAGTCGTCGAGAGGGACTTCCTCCCAATGGAGGGATGTGCAGGATGTCCTACACGCTTGGTACTCTGGATCTTTTTTTGGATTTCTGCTAAGACATTGTAATCCAATCCCAGGTGAATTGCGATCATTGTGTTTCTTGACCAGGCATCGGTTTCGGGACTAGTTTTCCCAGAGACGTGCTGAAGAATACAATTGTATTTAGCAACGGCAGAGAGATGTTGGCGTTGACGGGCGAACCAGGTGTCAGACTGTCAAGTGAAGGCGTGCGCCAGAGACATGTGCAAATGATGAAGGGCATACCTTCCAAGAACTGGTATAAGTTATGGATAGCCATATGCACCGCCAGCATTCCGCAGTCAAAGGTAGAGTAGCCAGATTCTGCCTTGGACAGTTTTCTACTAAAGAAGGCCAATGGGCAGGGCCAGGCATTGACCACCTGCTCAAGGACTGCCCCAATAGCGACGTCGCCTGCATTGGTAGAGGTGAGATGCATGTGGCACGGGTAAAGTGAGAGCTGCAGCAGTTGATAGGGCATTCTTTGTGTTGCAGAAGGCCGCTTTTTAAAGGGGACCCCACTTGATGTCTTTTGGCTTCCCCTTGGGGGAGGCGTAGAGGGGCAAAAGTGAGGGTGATGTCTGGCAGGAAGTGGTGACAATAGCTGACCATGCCAAAGTATTATTACAGTGCTTTGACGATCAAATGCGTGGGGAAGCTCTGAACAGTTGCTACCTTCTCAGGGAGGGGGTGAACTCCTTCAAGATTGATGCAGTGCCCTAAGAATGATATTTCATTGGTGCCAATAATACGCTTGTAGTACTGGACTGCAAGGTTGTTGTGTTGTAAGCGGTCGAGCATATTGCGTAGATGATGGAGGTGTTCTTATTTGCAGGAAGTGAGCGCAAGTATGTCGTATGTAACACACATAGAAGGGGGTGTCCCCCAAAGATACCGTCCATGAGAAGTTGAAAAGTGGCCCCAGCGTTATGAAGGCCAAAACAGGAGTAATTGAAGGTGTATGTACACACAAGGGGTGGTGATGGCGGACTTGAGGATGCCTTCTGGGCTCTTGGGCTCCTGATAATACCCCTTCAGGAGGTCTAGCGTGGAGAAAACCTTCACTTTCTGCAAGTAGGAGATCACGTCAGCATTGTTTGGGAGTGAGTAGTGATCCGGTTCTGTCTGCATGTTCAGACACTTGTAATCTCTACATGGACATAGAGAGCCATCTTTCTTCAGGATAATGTGTAAAGTTGACGACCATGGGCTTGAGGCCTTTTGGCAAAGGCACATTTCTTCCATTTTGGTGAACGCTTGTTCAGTGGTTGCCAAACGATCCAGTGCCTGACGTCTGAATCTGGCAAATACTTGTGGGCCCGTCGTCTTGATATGGTGATGATTACCATGTTTTGCGGGAACCGTGGGAATTTGACAAAGTTCTGGACGGAATACTTCCGGGTATGATGTGAGGAGGTGATATCAGGCATCCATGAGTAAGCTGATGTGGAGAGCAAAGCCGGAGGGGCCAGGTTGGGGAGGCGTTGAGGAGTACGAAGCTGCGTTGACTAACCGTCGGTGAGCTACGTTGACCAGGAGGTGGATATGTAAGGGGAAATATGCACCAAGGATTAGCAGTGTGACGTCAGCACAGAGAAACTATAATGTGAGTGTCTCATAGCCGTGGGTGGGTATCGCAGATCTGTTGGCAGCTACCAAACGAATGTCGGCAGATTTAGACAGACTACATTGTGTCCTGGAGAGTGGTCTTGGCAGAAGAGAGCGGCAAGAACCCGAGTCTACCAAGAATCGCAGACAGTGGAAGACCATGGTACAGAGGCTATGGCACTACTCAAGACTAAAAAACAATAGTATGATTTTGGAGTGTCCTCCTAGAAGAGCTGCTTACCATAGCTTAAGAGTTTTTTCTACCTTTGCCAAGAGGAAAGTGCCCTCTGAACAATTATTGTAGCAACCCCTTGAGTGAAGAAGAATTGTTTGATAGTCTGTAATGTAAGGTGTATGAGGACAGATGAGAATATGTAAAGAATAGGCCAGACTATTCAGTGTGTTTGTAGGCAAAGGGAAAATGAACCGTAACCAGAGAGAAGGATCCACTGTAGTAATATCTGACAAGTCAAAAGATCCCATAACTCCCTAGCGCTAGTATCTATTGGAATGCTGTTACTGTTCTTAAAATATCTTACTTTAATTGTTCATTACCTCTCTTGTAGTTGATTTTTTTTCCTCTTTTCGCTTCCTCGCTAGGCTAGTTTTCCCTGTTAGAGCCTTTGGTCTTATAGCATGCTGCCTTTTCAACTAAGATTGTAGCTTAAATAATAATAATAATAATAATAATAATAATAATAATAATAATAATAATAATAATAATAATAATAATAATAATAATAATAATAATAATAATAACAATGATATATGCATGTTATCGATATAAACCTTTTGCATTAGCCATTGGTAATATTTTTTTTTTTTTTTTGTTATAACTAACCAAATTGTTTGATGTAGAATCAAGATTATGCAGCAATTGACCACATATCTAGGACTACAAAAGGCAATGGTATAAACTAAGTTATGATAACTTTGATAAAATGGTTACCAATTGCAGCAAAGCAAGTAACAGTGGCCCTTAAGATGCTGCAATTCCCAATTAGTGATATAGATATGATAGTGTCAGAATAAAAAAAAGGTGATATTAAGTTCCCAATTACCCATAACAGCTGGATTAGAATTATTATGAATAAGTACTTTGTAATAAATAAACAAAATAGATTGTATACTTTGTATGAAATGTAATGACTTTTACTTAATTTATATTCTTTCAATTATCATCTTTCTGACTAGTTTAAAGATTACTTCTAATGTTACTTTGTGACCTTACATAAAAAAAAACTGTCCTGTAAAATATATTTTAAAAGAATACAGTTGCGTTTTCAAAATTTCCTCCTGAATACTGAAGATTCTTTTTCATAACAAATCAATTAATATTAGATTGAAACTTTTATGTTCAAACCCATTAGGCATTGTCTCCCTAGGCAAAATCATTAGGTAGTGAGAAGCCTATTAAACCAATATTATTATATCCCGTGTGTGAGATGGCTGTTAGGTAGGAACAGAGGCGAGACGAATGCAACTGAGTCTATTCAAGAAGAAAACGAGCTTATATGAAGATAGTTAAGAGCAAGAATGACAAAAAATGAAAACAGTACAAGACATGCGATAGCACGTTTAAACACATTTATATTATCAGTGCGAGAGATAAAAAAGGCAATACCGTTGCAGTGTACGAGCGTGTATGCAACACGAGCGGTCCAACAAAAAAATAATAGCGTTCTTGCAACTTTGATTGCGGCAAAATAGTGCCATGTCATCCAAAGACGCTTTTGAAAGTGCATTGGCCTCCCTTTTTACAAATGATATATCTAAGAATAATAGAGAATATAAATTTTGACCCTGACCTCACGACCTTTTTATTTCATTTCATTCAAGAGAAATTTCAGAATTTAGTAGGTAAGTCGTTCTTTATTGCAGCTTAATCTCTCTCTCTCTCTCTCTCTCTCTCTCTCTCTCTCTCTCTCTCTCTCTCTCTCTCTCTCTCTCTCTCTCTCTACGTACTTGCGTGAGTGTACGTTGAATCCAGTAGGAATATCAGCCTTTCGTTGTTATGTTTTTATTGCCAGTTTTAAGATTATGGGATTTTCTTTAACAATGGAATGCTGAAACCTTCACACTGTGGGATGATTCAATTAACTCCCTTTTGCTAGTTCTATAGTGCTTTTGAATGGTGCAGTGCATAAGCATTAACAACATTTATTACAGACACACAACGTAGAAATACCACCAAAATGAAAAAAGTAATACTACTCAAAACATTTTCATTGTTTACTAAGAGACATTTGATGACCTCGCTCACTGTATATACTTGAATAAAAAATAAGGATTTTCTCCAGCAGATTTCATGAAGCCTTCAGCATTATATTGGTCATTTCTGTTGTATAAGAAAGGGAAGCTTTTACCATTATGACTCTGTTCTCTCATGGCATTATATGTGGATTAGACTATAAAGAATATTTGCATGAGTGCATATGCTTCTACACACACAAACACACACACTACATACACACACACACGCACACACAAACACGCACACACATATATATATATATATATATATATATATATATATATATATATATATATATATGTATACATACATACATACATACATATATATATATATATATATATATATATATATATATATATATATATATATATATATATATATATATGGAAAGTTTACATTATTTGCTACCGCTAACATATTCTTATTCTTTAAAGGCACCTTATTATTATCGGAATAAAATATATTTTCATCTCTCTGTACAGACTTATCATTTGAAACCTTAGGGTATTTCAATTAACTTCTTACGTCATGAATTTTACCGATGTCTGCATCTATAAATTTGGAACTGCAAGTTCTTAAAGCCCTTATAAGTGCTTTACAAAACGAAATGTCTACGCTGATTTGATAATCCTAATAATAATGGATATGGGAATAAACGTTGACGGAGATTGATGAGGTCACATTTTATTACAAAATTTATCATCTAGTTAATTTTTCTTGAAACTTGGTGTTAGATTTCGATTCCAAACACTAGTTGTATGAACTCGATACGTCTCCAGTAAATATAAAAACAAAGCCTCTATCTTTCCTATGCATCATCACGTATAAAATTTATGACGTAAAATGATTTTCTTCCACAAGAGTGAACTATATGAAATCAGCTTTGCCCCCCCCCCAAATACTCAAATTCTCATAAGTAGGTCAAACACAATATGTATCAATATATCGATAACAAAGAACCCCTTTAGATATTGCTGGCAACATTACAACTTCGTAGAATTCCATGTAAAGGTTGCAGAGTACTTGCAATAGAACTGCATCATCTGCTATTTTTTACCGATCTTAATTAGCTTACCCTAGTAAAATTATAGATGATGAGTAACATAGCACAGTTACTGGTAGAACGCTGTACTGACGAAAGAGGAAAAATACGACCATTAAAAAAAGCTCAACTGCAAAATTAATGCTTCTTGGGCAACGATTATTTTCAATAATAATAATAATAATAATAATAATAATAATAATAATAATAATAATAATAATAATAATAATAATCTATAACAAAAATCGAAAAAAAAAATTAATTCCGTATTTACAAAAGGAGAGGGAAACCCATATCCTCCCAACAAACCTCTTCAAATATAGATTTCATATCAGAAAAATGGTGACGTGTTTATAAAATGATAATATATCTCTGACGACGATTTCGTTATTCGGAGAAATCGTTAAAACGGAAATGTAAGATAGAGAGAGAGAGAGAGAGAGAGAGAGAGAGAGAGAGAGAGAGAAGAGAGAGAGAGAGAGAGAGAGAGAGAGAGAGAGAGTTCATACCTATATATTATTATTTCATTACTTTAGATAGATTTTACGACAGTTATCGATGCTTCAATATAGTATTAGTTGTAGCTGCAATAAACTACTTTTTATCGTTCATTTGATATATCGGACATATGTATTTCTAGATAAATAGATTAAGTTTACGTAGTCTATGGCCGATACCTTAATTATCATCAAGACTTTCTTTTATTAAGCTGGTCTCTCCATTAGATTTATTTATACCAATTTATTAGAGAGAATCAATTTCTTAACACCTACCCAATCAATTTCATGACGTTTTCTCCAATAACAATAAACGTTATACTGATATCTTCAGTGTAATTTACATATATCTTTTTTTTATTCTCTTTTCAAGAAATTTCTTGGTTTGATAAACAAAGCATTATTATTATTATTATTATTATTATTATTATTATTATTATTATTATTATTATTATTATTA
>NC_090728.1:27273134-27275634 GCF_036898095.1 Palaemon carinicauda | reverse complement strand
TAAGAAGTATAAGATGAGCATATGACGGTATTCGAGAAATCACTGGAAAAACGAGGAAGAAATGAAAATGGAAATCTTCTAACTAAGAAACCTGTAATTAGAGCTACATGGAAAGAACATTTTGAACAGACACTAAATTGGCCATTCCCACTAAAAGAGGGAGACATCCTTGAGGCCGAACGAGATCTTCCTATAGATGTAAGTGACATTATAATCCAGAGAAAGACTGAGGTCATGCAGATTCAGAGTGGTGATTAGAAGAACTGCCTTATCGGAGGAGTGATATTAACAAACTCATTCTCTTTCAAGTCTATTTTTTTTAGCGGTGCATATTTGTGCCGACTGACAGGGATGCCCTTTTAGCTCGGAAAGGTTCCGGATACCTGATTGGTCGGAAGTATTTTTATCCGAACACCTTCCTTGTTCTCAAATAATTACCAAGTAATGTGAATCACAACTTATTCACTATCCTATATTTCTCCATCAGATATATGATTTGTCAATAAACAACGTAAAACAATAAATATATCATAAAATATAGTCATGTAAGTCTAAATTTAATAACACACCTTCTTACACTTGCACTACCGAAGCATTGAGACAGATTCTATATATATATATATATATATATATATATATATATATATATATATATATATATATATATATATACAGTATATATATATATATATATATATATATATATATATATATATACGTATATATATTATATATATGTGTATAAATATGTATGTATATATATATATATATATATATATATATATATATATATATATATATATATATATATATATATATATATAAGTGTGTGTCAATGCTTCGGTAGTGAAAGTGTAAGAAGGTATGTACCCACAAATAAAGAATAATGCTTTCACTCCGTTTCTTCCACCAAGCGCGCATAATAACAGCCATCGAACTCCAATCAACTTAAACGATAAAACCCGTGGAATGTAAAACCTGCTAATTTCGACTCTATTTTCATTACCATTATTATATTATCAATTTATAATATCGATCTTATTGACAAAAGCGGTTGAATGCAAACATGTTACTGTTAACATTTGATTAGACCTCCTTCAGATATATCAAAATATATTCTGGTTCATTTACTGAATCCTGATATGGGGAAGTTCAATACAAAATCTTCCGGGAAAATTCCTTTTCATCATTTTGTTATAAAACTCAATGTGAATTTTACTCCATTTATTCACAACGATATTTTCCACATTACTGGATACAGAGCATACGTTTTCCAATCCTTTATAATTCCAATCCATTATAATTTTCATAGAGAGTTCGCTGGAGTTCTAAATAAACTTTTATTTCTGTAACCCTACTTTCATTTCTTCAAAAACCTTTCCTCTTATGAGAACTTAGCTAGGCTGAATATTTTTTTTTTCACTTATCTTATACCTTTCTTTAATGTAATATATAGCACAGGGAGAGAGAGAGAGAGAGAGAGAGAGAGAGAGAGAGAGAGAGAGAGAGAGAGAGAGAGAGAGAGAGATCGCTGCTTAAAGTCTATTAAATGAAATTCTTCTATTTGTATTTGCATGCTTTGCTGTTCAGGCTATTAGCTAAATTAATTAGTGCAACCAATGTCCGGGATGGAGTCAGGAGTCTGAAATGCTCGCCTGGCCTCCAAAAGGTATGTAGAATGAATACTCCTAATAATCGCCGGATTCCTCTGTAGCTCTAAACCAAAAGAAGATCAATTCACAATAGTCTTTTTCCTCTGCCCATACAATTTTAAAGGTCAAACTAAGCAAGATTATGGTGGTTTTAACCAAAGCTAACGGCTGTTAACGAAAATGCACTAATTGGAAATTAAGATGGAATACTGTGAAATTCTACTTACAAAATTCAAACTCTTTTTCAACATACATACGTTTCGTAAAATGTAATATATTTTCAAAAGCAGTAACTAAGAAATTTGATAGATAACGGTTATCCAATCACATTTTTTTCTATTCTCTCTCTCTCTCTCTCTCTCTCTCTCTCTCTCTCTCTCTCTCTCTCTCTCTCTCTCTCTCTCTCTCTCTGATCTCATCTATTACATTCTGCAGTTCTTCATAGTATTCATCTTTACTTTCTTCAGGGGAATCGTTTGTTGGATCTTAGCAAGTTATAATACTCATATTGCACTGCTTTGATACAAACTTTGCAAGTAACAATCTACTATTTACAGCTCTTCACTCATCTAAAACGTTTCTGCTCTTGGTGTCATCATGATTAAAAGTCCAATTCCATCTGTTCTTCCTGACAACGCCACTCACTACGCCGTCCTAAATCTTTCTCCAGGATGACAGCTAATTCATTATGCATTATTGGAGATAGAATACGTACACAGAGATAAAAACCAACTGTGGTTTCTGTTCCCAGTGGATTACTGGTGTACTGCTTGTTACTTAAAAAGGGCAATTGGAATGAAGTGCACAGGCTCCAATACCGGTAAATAATGACAGAATCTTCAATACTT
>NC_090728.1:27266493-27272634 GCF_036898095.1 Palaemon carinicauda | reverse complement strand
CTACCAGAGGCGTCTTGGACGCTGTCGCTCGCTAGGTATAAATGAGTTAGTCAGAGGGGACATTCCTGGTTGTTTTGCTTTAATAAATTTTAGCTATTTAGCATTACATAGGATTTCCTTTCGTGCTTAGTATTATTTGGCGAAGTATTCGCCATTCTGGCCTACGCTAGGCCATGTAGGCCTAGTCGTTTGGTCCTAGTACTTCATGCATGATTATGGTTTTTCCGAGTGTAATTAAAATTTTATTGAAGCTTTAGGCTATATTTTATACATTTTAGACTGTGTGGAATATTTCCAAGATAGTATACGAGTGAGTTTCGGTGATTTAGGTAATCGATTCTCTTGGTGCCTAGGCTAGTTGCTTATGGAGCCTTAGTATACTTATCATACTCCCCGGTTGCTTTCTTTTCTTCGGAGAAGGTATGCAATCCCTTTCCCTCTGTTTAAGCCATGGGCTTATCCCTAAGTGGTGTTTTCCTTTTTTTTTTTCTCGATAAAACTATACTAGGGTGTTACTGTACCTTCCTGTTTCCTGTAGTTATGGTTCAAGAGGGACAGAACAACAGAGTTTTTTAGTCTGAGTCTGTGTTGTCTGGTTTGGGGCTGAGTCCCCCTCGCTGACCTAACACAGACAAAGGGAGCTTAGCTCCCTTAGGTCACTACCGAAGGTTTCTGTGGGATATGATTCCTTCTTATGTGATCTACCAGACTAGTCCTTGTTTGCTGTTCTCGGGGGAGGATAAGTTCTTTCCCTGGGAGTAGCAACGCCTTCCTTGCTTGGTGCTCTGGGAGCTGGCAAGTATTGCTGGCCTTTCCCCTTAGATCTCCCTTAGGCTAAGATAAGTTTCTTGGCTGCGGGTGATCTGTCACTAAAGCAAGGTTGGCAGGACCCTCTTGTCCCTTCCCCCTCTTTCTTGGTAATGGCCGAGCCATTACTGTACTGTACGTCGTTCTACATCTGGACCTAGTATAGGTTAGGATGTGGAATTGACTCAGCCCCTTGCCGGCCGGCAGAGCTGCTGGCCGGCAGGGGTCTTACTGTACTGTACGTCGTTCTACATCTGGACCTAGTATAGGTTAGGATGTGGAATTGACTCAGCCCCTTGCCGGCCGGCAGAGCTGCTGGCCGGCAAGGGTCTTATGTTTTCGAGTGCTGCCCGGACCTCTTGGTCCCTCATCCATGCCTGCCGGCAGAGCCAGACGGCATTGGTCAGGAAGCCTGAATTAGTTTCTCCCCTTCCTTATATGCACTCTTTCGGTTGCCGGGCTTAGAGGTAGTGTACACTCTTATCCCGGCATCCATTCTATTTTTCTTCTAGTGCTGTACCTGACCCGGCTGCCGGCCTATGAGGCCGGCAGCCGGGCAGGTATAGTCCTCTGGTTCTTTTGCTGCCGGCTGGCATCGGTCTTGTACCTTTGCCGGCCGGCTTATGTCAGCCCTTGTCTGCCGGTCACCAAGAGTGTGGCCGGCAGCCGGGTACTACCTTGTGTAGTTGTTGGCCGGCAGCCATTGCCGGCCAACATTGGCTGTTACCGGCCGGCAGTTGCTGCCAACCGGCACAGGCATTTGAACCAGAGTGCTGCCGCCCTATAGCTGTTAAGTAGTATACTTTAAAGCTAGTTGTGGTGTGTGCCGGCCGGCAAAGGCAGGCCGGCACACATCCCCCTATACTGTACTAGTATCTTCAGTATAACATATACAGTAAGAAGAAAACTATGGTAAGGGTTTTGGTACAGCACTGTGTCTTTCTAACACTATTGTTTTTTTCTTGCACATCCCTTTGCTGTTGCCCTACAGATAGGAAGCTGAGTTTTTTCCTGTCTATTATCCAGGATTTTAAAATCAGTTGCTTAGGTGTGAGCTCCACCTGTTTCCTCTGGAAACCTTGCATTGGTTACTCTAGAAGAGATAAACCATTTTGATTTTATTATCTGGAAGGCTGCAACAATGGGTTGTGAGGGAAACACAAGTGTGTGTCTTTCCTTTCTGATTGTTATGCTATACTATGCATATCCAGTGATACATAGTTCACTTGATACTCATGGAAATTTCTTCTCTTTACAGAAGGACACTCCGAAGTGGGGAAGTTCTTTCTACAATGTCAGCAGCAAGAACCTCTGCGGACATGAGTTTTGTAGGAGACACGCAGCATACGCTGTCTCCAAGGATGATCTCCGGTATTGGGACCCTCAGGTATGTACTGTGTGCACTAACCTGATTACTGAGACCTTTAAATAGCTAGGAAGAAGCTTCGTACCTGGGTAAGGGGCTTCCAAAAGAACACTTCTGGCCCTTATCTTCCAAGTGAGAAGATGAGGGGCGTATCTTTTCCCTAAGGCATCAGCTGATGCAGTGATTCCCCAGCCTCAAGAGGAGCTCCCCTAAGTTCAGATCCAGGTGGATGCTGAAGTCGCGGTCACGATGCAAGACATCCAGTTAGATGACAGGATGTCTGATGTGGACGGGTGTCAGGAGGAAGACCTCCTGGCAGAAGCCCAGGATGAAGTTCAAGCCCCAGACGTTGTAGAGGTAGACGTCGACGAGGTGTCGGCTACTCCGGTTCAGATTCCGGAGCCTATTCCCTCTACATCGGCCGGTCTCCCAGTAGAGCTGGGACAGGCCCTCTCTTTCTATTGTTGGAATGATCCAACAAATGCAGAAGGAAAATCAGGAGAAGGCGGCTGCAATGGAACTGCGAATGCAGTGCCTTGCAGAATCACATGGGCCCCAGAAAAAGCTCAATGTGAAAGACTTTCCCTTGTGCTCAGATGCTAACCCATGGAGGTATGATGAGCACATGCCGATGACGACTGGAAAGATTGTCATCTCGGATAGGCTGGGCTCAGTTCCCCTGGAGGAGGTGGAATTCTGGCCCAGCAAGGCATCATATCCGGACTGTTATGTCCGGCTGAGGAAGGAACACAGCCTTCAAAGGAGGAGACAGAGCCGAAGAGGTCATAGTGATGGACCATGCTAAGCTCAAGCTCTACTTTCATCCTCGATAAAAGAGAGGGGCTTCTCTAACTCAAAGGTAGCCGCATTGAATAGGAAGCTCCCTTCCTTTGTGTCCTCGCCTACTAGAGCCTTCCCCTTTCTACAGAAAGGGTTTCTGGCTGTACTAAAAGCAGTCGAGGCCGGCAAGTCTTGCCCCTCCCTAGAGGAGTGTAAACCCTTGTCGCTGGCCCTGCCTATGGACCACAAAGACTGGAAGGACGTCCATCTTACGTTCTCAGTTGGAAAGTTGGAGGCTGATATTGCCGGACGGTCAGTTCGGCAAGGACCTCCCTAAGCTGTCTGACTTTCTTTGCGAAGTGAGTTCGATACAAAAGAAAGACTGACTGCCTCAATGTCTCTTCAGACTACTCTCGAGACGATGGCAAGTGACCCCAAGGTCCATGAAATGTTCATGGTAGTGGCCAAGTCTCATCTGGCCACAGTGACGAAGGACCTTTATGGCTTCGTCAAGGCAAGGAGAGCTTGTAGGGAGTTCGTGTTTACCTCGGTTACGGTGAGGCACGAGCCAAAGAAACTAATCTCCTCCAACATTTGGCGGAAAAGACCTTTTCCCTACCGACTTGGTCAAAGAAGTGTTGATAAGGCCGCCTTGGAAAATAGAAACCTTCTCCAGAAGTGGGGCCTGGCTATCAAAAGAAAGTCTTCCCCGGATGAGGGTCCTCAACCAAAGAGGAAGACTATGAGGACTAGGCTACCGTCTCGGGCCAGCCAAGCCTCTTAGACAGCAACAGCAACTGCAATTGCCATTGCCCCCAGTGCCCCAGATCGTGGCACAAACCCCGACCACTTTTCAGTGGGTACCCCAGGCCGTGTCGACACAGTCCACGGCATTCACCCCAGCGTTCGAAGGGCAGTCCTACTTCCTTTCGAGCAAAGCCTAGAGGAGCAGCCAGAGGCTCGTCTAGACGCCCCTCAAGGGGAAGGGGATTCAGGGGTGGTCGTGGTCAGGAAGGCAAGACCTCAGGACGGCAGTCCAAGTGAGGTGATACCGGTAGGAGGGAGACTTCTGAAATTTCGGGATCGGTGGACCTTCGATCCCTGGGCCACAGCCTACTCAAGAATGGACTGGGCGGGAGCTGGTACAGCACTCCACCCCCGTGCCTTCGGTTTTTCCAACACTCCACCCCCGTTATGGAGGAGTACGTTCAAGAACTGTTGGAGAAAAAAGGTGATCCGAAGGGTGAAGCCCATCAATTTCTAAGGGAGGCTGTTTTGTGTTCCCAAGAAAGACTCGGAAAAAGCTCAGAGTCATTCTGGACTTGTTGCCACTCAACAAGTTCATAGTGAATTGCAAATTCAAAATGCTAACACTGCAACACATAAGGACCTTACTGCCCAAGAGGGCATATTCCGTCTCTATAGACTTGTCAGACGCCTATTGGCACATTCCAATTAGCCATCGACTCTCCCCCTACCTAGGGTTCAGGCTACAACGAAGACTATACGCCTTCGGAGCCATGCCATTCGGGCTAAACATAGCCCCAAGGATTTTTACGAAGCTTGCGAGCGTAGCTCTCAAACAATTACGCCTAAAGGGAATTCAGGTAGTAGCCTACCTGGACGACTGGTTGGTGTGGGGCAGCATCCGAGACAGAATGCTTGTAAGCTTCCGAGTCAAGTGATCCAGTTCCTAGAGTACCTAGGCTTCAAGATCAACAGAAAAAGTCTCGACTTTCTCCATCTCAAAAGTTCCAGTGGCTGTGAATCCACTGGGACCTTTTGTCACACCGTTTCTCCACCCCGGCGAAGAAAAGGAAGGAGATAGCGGGTTCTGTCAAGAGACTTCAAGATTCCGAAAGGATATCAAGACACGAGCAGGAGAGAGTACTGCGCTCTCTCCAGTTTGCTTCGGTGACAGACCCAGTGCTAAGAGCACAGCTAAAGGATGCAATCAGAGTTTGGAGAACTTATGCATCAAACGCGTGAAGAGATCTGGGAAGACCAGCCGTTTCGGCTAAGTACTCTTCTCAGGCCTTGGTCCCAAGCCAGACATCTAAAGAAGTCGGTTCTTCTTCAGCCACCTCCCCCGTCGGTGACGATTCACTCAGACGCCTCGAAGGAGGGATGGGGAGGTCACTCTCATCGGAAAAAAGTCCAAGGGACTTGGTCCAAGCTATTCAAGACCTTTCACATAAAACTTTCTAGAAGCTAGGGCAGTGCTCCTTACCTTAAAGAAAGTCTCCCCGCGTCACTCGATCCACATAAGGTGGTGATAGACAGCGAGGTAGTTGTGAGATACTTGAATCGACAAGGATCGAGGTCACCACCTCTCAACCAGGTGATGTTGGCCGTCTTCCGATTGGCGGAAAAGAAGAAGTGGTACCTGTCGGCAGTTCACCTTCAAGGAGTCCACAATGTGACAGCGGACGCTCTATCCAGGTTCACACCGATAGAGTCGGAATGGTCCTTAGACGCAGGATCATTCTCCTTCATTCTGAATCAGTCCCAGAACTGCAGATAGACCTCTTTGCGACGAAAGACAACAAGAAGTTGCCCCTGTACGTGCCCCGTACGAGGACCCCTTAGCGGAAGCAGTGGACGCGATGTCCCTCGACTGGAACAGATGGTCCAAGATTTATCTGTTCCCTCCTCACAACCTTCTGTTGAGGGTCCTCAACAAACTGAGATCCTTCAAAGGGTAGCGGCAATAGTGGCCCACAAGTGGCCGAACAGCGTGTGGTTCCTCCTGGCATTGGAATTGTAGCTGAAGTTTGTACCACTACCAGATCCAGTTCTGACCCAGCGAGTCCAGAAGTCAACTGTCTGCGCTTCATTACAGAAAACCCGGACCCTGCAGCTCATGATTTTCTCTCCCTAGCGGTGAGAAAGCGTTTCGGGATTTCGAAAGCCAGTATAGACTTCCTTGAGGAATATAAGTGCAAATCTACTAGAAGGCAATATGAGTCATCTTGGAGAAAATGGGTGGCCTTTTGTCAAGGCGAAGAATCCGCAGGAGATCTTGACAGACTTCTGCTTATCTTTCTTCTCCACCTCCATGGTCAAGGGTTGGCAGCGAACACGATTTCAGCGTGTAAGTCTGCTTTGACAAGACCCATTCTATATGCCTTCCAGGTCGACCTAGGTAACGAGATCTTTAATAAAGTCCCGAAAGCACCTCCAAAGCC
>NC_090728.1:27256493-27261493 GCF_036898095.1 Palaemon carinicauda | reverse complement strand
CACTTCTGGCAAAAACAAAAGAGAGCTTGTGTCATGTCAGACAAGGCAGGGACTTTCAATTCCTTCTAGGGTGAATGTTAGATTGAGACATCGACCAAAGGTTCCTTTCAGACACCGAGATACATCTCGACTCTTCAGTATATTTGGGAACCTTTCTTTGAATTTTATTTGTTTGTCTTCTGAATGGGAAATAAAAAAGAGAAAAAATCGAAACTTAAGAATATTATGTATTAAGCAAGCATACTCATGATCTCCAAAGAATGATATTTAAATGAGTATCAGATGAAAACCCCGTAATTTGGAAAATAAACGCGACGGAAATTTCGTTCAATTGGTAATCATCTAAACTTAAAACTCTCTCTCTCTCTCTCTCTCTCTCTCTCTCTCTCTGTCTCTCTCTCTCTCTCTCTCTCTGTCTCTCTCTCTCTCTCTCTCTTTTTATACACACACACGCGCGCACACAAACACACACAAACACACACACATATATATATATATATATATATATATATATATATATATATATATATATATATATATATATATATATATATATATACATATATATATATATATATATATATATATATATATATATATATATATATATATATATATATATATATATATATATACACAGTATATAAAATGTATCAACAATATACTATATTTTAATACATTATTAAATCAAATAAAGTAAAACGATATGTCTCCAATTAATATGACTAAGTTTTACACGACCAAAGATCTTATAGAAATATCTTTACAAGTATATTTCAATTATTATGCAATCCTAGTCTATACTATTACCAAAAGTTCAGTAATTCAATGTGATTCACAACTTGATAATCACTGTTCATATCAATTACGTTCATCACAAATCAAGACAAACAAAAGTGGTTTTTTTCTTGTTCATTTTAAAGGATATGAAATGCACAAAATGAGGAGGATATGATGTTTTTAAATTCAATTGGTTAAAACCACATATCTTGAGAATATCAAATCCATCCCACACGCATAGTCATATACGTTTAGGAAGGTATTTAATTGATAGCAGACAGATCATTATGTTTTAGTGAAGATTTGTATTACGTTTTTTCATGGAGAAGAATAGTTTTGCTAAAAGCTGTAGACAAATATAGTAGAATTTTACGGTGGCCTATAAAAAAAATCACTGCTGATACCAATTGTCTTAAATTAATAACTTCAGAAGAGGCCTCCAAAAGTTTATATTGATTTGGCTATTGAAATTGGAACCACTATGCTGGCATAATGACATTACAAATCCTTAAACCTGATCTAAAGTGAGAATTTTTCCATTGATATTGTCCCGTCGTCTTGAAGAAAACAATAAATAACTTCTGTACCTAATCAAGGTCATATTGATAGAAGTACATGATAGTCGTATTTCCCATAGTGGGTTTTAAAACTGGAGATAATACCACCATTCCTAAGTCTCTGTTTTAACGGGGTAACTTTAAAACTGGTGGGTCTAGAAAACCCCAAATCATCCGTCAAGGAATTACGTTGCCCTTTTGAATGAAAATGTAATCTATTTTTCGTAAAGGTGCAATATTATTAGTGTATAAATAAGACATCAGCCAATTAAGAAGTAAAGGAATTGTTTTTATTACATAACGCAGGAAATATTATTCTACAACATGAGCCTTTTTTTTTTTTTTTTTTTTTTTTATAGAAAATTAAGATATATCATTATTACTGGGAATCTTGAATCATGTACTACTGTTCATTTTTCTATTCCTTTTATGATAATTGAAGATGCAGCCCTGCCACTATCCTCTATTTGGCTGCTGATAATAGATAGAAGTTATAGAAAAATAATCTTTCATAAAACTTACTAAGCATTTAAATTTACTGTACTAATGACCGCCTCAAATGCTTAGTACTTTACGATATAATATAGCTTCTCTCCTTTTGCCGCTCCCTGCTAATCAAGTTACGCCAATTTGCATTTAGAGCCTTTGACACAAAAAAGGTAATTAAATGGGTCACAAAGGTTGTGTTTTATATTACGTCTTCTGGTGATGTAACATGTGCACTGTGATTATAATACCGCATCATATATACTGTATATATATATATATATATATATATATATATATATATATATATATATATATATGTATATATATATATATATATATATATATATATATATATATATATTTATATATATATATATATACATATATACATATATATATATATATATATATATATATATATATATATATATATATATATATATATATATGTGTGTGTGTGTGTGTGTGTGTGCGTGTGTTTGCGTGTGTGTGTATATATATATATATATATATATATATATATATATATATATATATATATATATATATATATATATATATATATACATATATATATATATATATATATATATATATATATATATATATATACACAAATGTTTCAAATAGATTTCAGCGAAATATTAATATCTCGCCCCCATACTTCTATTTAAACAATAAAAAAAACTCGAGTTATCTTATCCAGTTCAGCTACTTGTGTTCACAGGTTTGCCTTTTAATCTGTAGGCCTAAGTAGACTAAGTTTTGACTATTCAACCTCTGAAAATACAGTTAAGGACAAACTCTTACCAGAACCTGAATCATTTCACTTTAATCAGTACTCATGACTTCTCAATCAAGTCGAGTGAAAAGTATAAGTTTCAAAGAAGTAAAATCACGTTTACTGATATTAGTTTTATAACTGTACAAGTATGGGAGCAGTAAAGTAAAATAAGACAATTTTTTTTTTCTGTGGAGACACGGGCTCTTTACAAATTTACATCCCGTAGACAAGACTTTTCTTTCTGCTCGAACTCATATTGAACATTCGAGTGGTGCAACCATAAGTTGTCATATTCCGATAAGAGTATTATAAATAGATATGATATCTAAAATAATCCTCCATTTCTCGGCATATTATGTGATTAACACAATAAACTCTAAAAGACTACCGAATAGTTTCAAGAAAGAATAAGGGAAAAAAAAATTGGTATACTACACTTATCGGTAAGGAGTAAAAATACTTGCTATATTCTCTCAAGTTATGATCTAATCATGTCTTTGAATTTTCTTATGATGTGGTAAGATGCTTCGATTCTGCAACACCAACAAAAAATATAGGTTTCAAAATTAGAGCATGAGTGATACGCAATAAACAAAGCAACGAACACTTTCTCCGAAAATTATAGGCAAATATTCAGTGTAATAAGTCACTCCTTCACAACGACTAACCCTTTGATAGCAGACTCGGTATCAAACAGTGTAATGTTATCATACTAAGTAACCATGTCATCTTACAAATTATATTACATATAAAAGAAGCGAAGAAAGATTGTTGGGCAAGAAATCAAAAGGGACACGATTGCTTTACTGGATAATTAACTGAATTTTGTTTTATAATCTATTTGTTATCTGAACAGTATTCTATCTTCACTTAACAAATATATAAGATGTTTTCCTTGTCTCTCAATTTCCTTTCTTTGTCTATGATTCTACCTTGCCTCTCCCCCATTGTCATTCCCTCTTGCCCTTTTATTCAAGAGCATTTGACTCTATAATAAATAGAGGTAAAAACAAGGACATCGTATTTCCATGGCCCTCGAGTGTTGAAACGGAGTTTGTTCCAGCTATCGCTCCTTTTTCTTTCGCGCGGAATGAAATAGTTATATGTTTTACCCCCGGGACTACAGTAAAAGCAGCAGTACAATAAGAGTGAAATAGCTATATGTTTTACCCCTGGGATTACAGTAGACGCAGCAGTGCAATAAGAGCCAAGGATATCTCTCTACGCGGTTCCCTATCCAAAAGATATGGAAGTACGTGCGCTTAGGAGAGCTTCTTTTTTATTCCCCCGATGGCCACTTGGGGTGAAATAACAATGGTAGCATTTAGTATTTATGGCTTCTGTATGCGGTTGTAATGTCGTTTCTTCTCGCTTTATTTCCTCCACAACAACTGAACGGCGGGATGCAAAAAATCCTCAATGCCAGCGGACATTGTTCCACCCAATAAACCCGTTTTATCTTGAATGTTTCTCTCCTCGAAGTGGTGTGGATATTTTTCTTAGAGGACCTACACAGATGTAACATTTTATTAGGCTTGTTGTTGTTGTTGTTTTGGCGGCTCTTGCTGTTGTTGTTAGAGTAAGCCGACCTTAGGCTAGCACTGGCTGTTTGTCATACGACGGAGCCATAAGAGGTCTAAAGCTTTTGTTTCAAAGGAAGAGAAACTTTGAAACTATATATCCCGTTGTTTTACTACTCTCTCTCTCTCTCTCTCTCTCTCTCTCTCTCTCTCTCTCTCTCTCTCTCTCTCTCTCTCTCTCTCTCTCTCTCTCTCTCTCTCTCTCCTTTTTTCTTATGATAGAGAGGTTAAACAATTTTCAAAATGAAGCCTTTAAATATGAATTCTAATCTGTTTTAGATCTTTTTAAAGTGAAATTTAGACTATTATAGGAAATCATTGGTATGTTTTGAATAATTTATATTTTAATGTAGAGTTTTAATGTATCCAATGTCCATGAAAGTGGAAATCTCTCTGCAAATCCTTTTCCAAGTACCTCTTTCTGTGTGATTAAGTCTTATAAAAGTGGTCATTTGACTCAGCATGAATAAGTAAATAAATACATGTATATATATATATATGTATTTATGTATGTATGTATGTATGTATATATATATATATATATATATATATATATATATATATATATATATATATATATATATATATATATATATATCTCAGATTTATTTACCTATTACGTGAGTCAGGCTGCTATAATCAACTATTAAGCCATTCATTGTTTATGCAACTATAAAGAATGGATTAATAGAATTTGTATGTGTTGCCTACAGATCAACTCATAAGGAGACGATATTCATGACAAAAACGAGATTGTTTTTTTTTTTCGGTATATATTACATCAAAACTTTTACATACCTACGTTTTTAA
>NC_090728.1:27231493-27241493 GCF_036898095.1 Palaemon carinicauda | reverse complement strand
GCCCTGATTTAGAGAGGCGAACTGTAGGCCGGTCATCTGACAGGAGATAAGCAGGTTTTAGACGATTAATGGAGACCCAGTCTTCTTTGCCATGAATGTTTAGTAGGAATGCTTTCGGACTGCGTCGGATCACAAGGAAAGGGCCCGTGTAAGGGGGCATTAGTGGTGGCTTGCTAGTGTCGTTGCGCAGGAAGACGTGCGTTGCAGAGTGCAAGTCTGTCGGTATGTGATGCTTCGCAGGGGGCTTGTAAGTCTGGCGGCATGGAGTAAATTTTCCCATGACTTGATGGCAAACAGGTAACGATGTCCTTGTGTTGTGGGTAGGGGGCCTGCAACATTGACGGGAATGTTGGTGAAACGACGCTGAGGTTAAGGATAGGTGCCCACTCCTGAATCTGTATGTCGATGTACTTTGGAAGTTTGGCAAGAAGTACAGGCGCGGACCCAATCCTTAGAATCCTTACAAAATGCTGTGCCAAATGAACTTTGTCTTCAGCGTGCAGTAGAACAGCACAAGGGAATTGAAAGGCTGTGAATGAAATCAAACACCTATTGGCGCATGGAAGTAGGAATCCAAGGTTGCCGTCTACCAGTACTAACATCCCAGAGGAGGTTGGTGTTGGAGTCGTCGAAGGGGATGTCTTCCCAATGGAGTGATGTGCAAGATGTCCTACATGCTTGATACTCTGGATCCTGTAGTTGGGCTTCAGCCATGGCGTTGTAATCCAATCCCAGTTGAACGGCAGCCAACATGTTTCTTGACAGGGCATCGGCAACGGGATTCATTTTCCTAGCGACGTGTTGAAGGGTGCAATTGTATTCATCCATGGCGGAGAGATGTCGGCATTGACGGGCGGACCAGGCGTTAGACTGTCGAGTGAAGGCGTGCACCAGAGGCATGTGGTCTGTGCGAATGATGAAGGGTATACCTTCAAAGAAATGGCGAAAGTGACGGACAACCAAGTGCACTGCCAGCAATTCGTAATCGAAGGTAGAATAACCCGATTCTGCCTTGCACAGTTTTCTGCTGATGAAGGCCAATGGGTGGCGCGAGCCGTTGACCACATGTTCGAGTACTACACCAATAGCGACGTTGCTGGCTTCGTTGGAGAGAAGGAGAGGGGCATGTGGTATGGGAAAAGTAAGATCTACAGTGGTTCTGTTTGCATGTTCAGGTGCCTGTAATCCCCGCACGGACAGAGGGAGCCGTCTTTCTTCAAAACGATGTGTAAGGGTGACGACCATGGGCTGGAGGCTTTTTGGCAAAGGCCCATTTCCTCCATTTCGACGAACATCTGTTTGGCAGCTGCCAATCGTTCTAGTGCCAGACGTCTGAATTTTGCGAAGACTGGGGTCCCGTCGTCTTGATATGGTGATAAATACCGTGCTTGGCAGGAACCGTGGGCGTTTGGGGAAGTTCTGGACAAAAAACTTCTGGGGGTTCGACGTGAGGAGGTGGGCATAGGCATCCGTGGGTATGCTGATGTGGGGAGCGAGGTGGGGGGGGGGGGGGCAGTTGAAGAGGTGTCTACAAGTACGAGTCTACGTTGACCAATCGTCGGTGGGTGACATCGACCTGAAGGTGAAAATGAGAGAGGAAATCCGCACCGAGGATTGGCAATGTGACGTCAGCAACAGGAAACTTTCAATCAAATTTAGCATTTCCAAACGATAAAGTGAGGCTTTCGTAACCATAGGTGGGTATCGCAGATCCGTTGGCAGCTACCAGGCGGACGTCGGCAGACATAGACAGACTACGTTGTGTCCTGAAGAGTTCCCTTGGCAAATGAGAACGAAAAGCACCTGTGTCTACCAAAAATCGCACGCCTGTTCCTGCATCATGTAAAAAGATAATATCCCAGAGAAAAATTGAAAGTTTCTCCTACCGTATATATATATATATATATATATATATATATATATATATATATATATATATATATATACAGTATATATATATATATATATATATATATATATATATATATATATATATATATATATATATATATATACAGTATATATATATATATATATATATGTATATATATATATATATATATATATATATATATGTATATATACATTTATATTTTTTTTCTTATATATACATACATATATATAAATATATATATATATATATATATATATATATATATATATATATATATATATATATATATATATATATAAATATATATATATATATATATATATATATATATTTATATATATAAATATATATATATATATATATATATTTATTTTATATATATACATATATATACATATATATATATATATATATATATATATATATACACATATATACATATATATATATATATATATATATATATATATATATATATATATATTATATATATATATTTTAAATATATAATTATATATATATATATATATATATATATATATATATATATGTATAAATACATATATATAAATATATATATATATATATATATATATATATATATATATATATATATATATATATATATATATATATATATATTTAATACATATATATATACTTATATATATATATATATATATATATATATATATATATATATATATATATATATATATATATATATATTTATATTTATATATATATATATATATATATATATATATATATATACATATATATAAATAAATATATATATATATATATATATATATATATATATATATATATATATATATGTATAAAACGTCTTCCGGTAATGAACACTTCACAACAGTCTTAGTCTGTAGCTAGCGTGAAAGCGTCTAGACCAGGGGTTAACAAACTGTAGGGCATGTCCCTGAAAGGGGTCCTTAGTCCTTTTTAAGGGGTCATTGAGGGTCTGAAAACTATATGCACTACATTCAGCTTACCAGAATGGGGCTAAACTTATCAGTCAGTCTTGGAGCTGTCTCAAGTGCAAGCGCAGAGCAGTAGTGCCTTGTTAGGCACCAGGTCCGACAGATTTATCATAATTATGCCAATTTATAAAATATTGACTAATATGACAAGTCACATCGTGCATAATTTTTTGCATGTCTCAATATTTTCTTATATAATCATATTTCTTATCTATAGCTTTAAATACCATTTAATTACATTTTTTACGTATAGTTTTTAATACCCGCTGAAAACGGAATCAAGTTGGAAAATAAAAGGTTCAACTGCACGGTGTTCGCGTTATGATAGGGTAATTTTCGTGATGGAATCATGTCAAATTTAATGTAAGGATCTAGTTCATATCTGTTTTCACCACCTGGGTCCCGCGGATTCACGGAACTCTACCTCATGGTAAAGGAGCAACTCACCAAGGTCCATCCAGAAGTGACCAACAATGATTTGGCATACTTCATAATCAAGAAACACCAGCTCACACGGGCATGTCAGAATCATGGAAAAGGTTTTCTCTTTCAAACTAACAACGTCGTCAATGCATTATACAGGATTTCCCTTCTTATAGCAAACCAGAAACCTTACACAATTGGAGAAAAGCTTGTTAAGCCTTGCATAGTAGAGGCTGCTTATATTATTCTTGATCAGAGCTGTCATCAAGGTTAAGCAGATGAGTCTTTTGGACAACAAAGTTAAGCAGCGCATCAATGACATTTCACAGGAAATCCAATCTCAGTGATAGAGAAAATGAAATTCTCTCCCTTCTTTCCCATCCAACTTAATGAGACCAAAGAAGTGCATATCTTCCTCAGCTTTGGGTTTACGCTCAGTTTATCTCAGAAAATCAGGTTGAGGAGGAATTCCTCTTCTGCAGCCCATTAATAGCAACAACCAAGGTTAAATATAGTGGATATAGTGTGTAACTTCTTCGAAGACGAAAAACTCTCGTGGACAAAATGGGTTGGTGTTTGTAAGGGCGGAGCTCCCAGCATGCTCGGTTTTCAAGTCAGGATGCATGACTCTGGTCAAAACAAATAACACCTACATCCTAAGAATACACTACCAGATTTACTATGAGACTCTTGCCTTCAAGGCACTTCCTGATCTTCTCAAAGGTACCTCGTAAACAGTGATCCGCTTCATCTATCATTGACAAAAGAGTGGCACTCAACACCAAGTTGTTTTGTAGGTTTTCCAAAACATGGATTCTGCTCACCAAGGCCTCCTCTTCTACACCTGTTTTCGTTGGGTTTTAAAGAGCAAAGCTCTCGCTCGTGTATTTGAACTCTTTGATGAATTTCAGATATTTCTAGAAGCCGAAGAAAAGAAAAGAGAACAGCTCTTAAATGACATTCAGGGGTCATTTAAATGTAGTCTTGCATACTTGGCAGATATTTTTTAACCTTTGAATGAACTTAACAGGCAACTACAGGTCCCAGATACCACCAGCCTAATGCATGCTGATGCTATCAAAGCTTTCCTCAACAAGTTGGCTCTCTGGAAGAGGAGAGTTGAAAGTTGGATTGTAGTATCCTTTCAGAGTCTGAACTAGGTCATTGGAGAAGAACCACTTGCTGAAGAGATGCAACAAAAGATCAAGGAACACTTGATAATCCACAAGAGTTCAAACCCTATTTTCATTAAACTAATAGAAATGAAAATGTACAGCTGACACTTAGTCACAGTCCTTCCCGATGCACTATGGATGATCTTCCTGATATCATTCAAGAGGAATTCTTTGAGCTTATCAATAAGACCGTAGTGAATCAGGAATTCCAGGAACAGCAACAGTTCAACGTCTCTAACTGATTGGTCAAGATGGTCTCCGCTTTCCCCAACACCAGAAAATTTGCCCTGAAAGTAATAATTTCTTGCTCATCCTCTCACATCTGTCAAAGTTGTTTCTCTACTCTCCTGGTGATCAAAGTGAAGGCTAGAAACAGGTTGAATGCTGATGCACACACGCTATGTGCCTCGAGCCATAGTCCCTCGCATGAATTTGCTTGTAGCAAAATATGCGGGTACATTCTTCATATCAAAAGGTTAATAAATCAGTCATTGATAATAAACATTATTAATGATCAATATTTGAATGATTATTTGTGCCATGTAAAATTAATAATATCCAAGAAGCCTTATAAATGTAGGGGCATGACAGGCTTGGTACTGCTGTAATGGGTCATATACTAAAAATGTTTAGGAAACTCTGGTATAGTCAGGTGGGGCTACATTAGTTGATCCGGGCTGAGATTGAAGAGGCCTTCTATTCACGGTGGCCACGAACATATACAGTATATACCTACATACATACACACACATATATGTAAATATATATATATGTATATATATATATATATATTTTTTTTTATAAATATATATATATATATATATATATATATATATATATATATATATATTTATATATATATAGATATATAAATCATATATATATATATATATATATATATATATATATATATATATATATATATATATATATATGTATATATATATATACATATATATATATATATATATATATATATGTATATATATATACATATATATATATATATATATATATATATATATATATACATACAGCTTAGAAAAAAAATTATATTTATTCACAAAAAAGGGAGACACAAAAGACCTGCAAAATTATCACCTAATAAGTTGACTCTTGGTAATTTAAAAATTTACCAAGATCATACCAAGCCAAATTAAAAGATAGCTAGATTTAAATCAACCAAGAAAGTACGCAGGTTTTAGAAGCAGATATTCAGCAACTGACCATATCCATGTAGTTAATCAACTAATGGAAAAATCTGCATGGTATTTATACGCTATAAGAAAGCTCCTGATTCTGTCAAAATCTTCAGCAGTAATGAAATCCCTTCAAAGGCAAGGAATAAGCGAATCTTATGTTTGAACTCTTGAAGATATTGTACAGGAAGAAAGAAGTTAGACAGAGAGACTCCGTCTTCCCTAAACTATTCGTAGTAGGCCTAGAAAAAAAAAAGTTTTCAAGAATTTATATTAGAAAAAATGTAGGAATTAACATCAATGGAAAATATTTCAACAACTTAAGATTTACAGGAGATATAGTTCTATTTAGTGAATTATGGGGAAAATTATAAAAGATAATAAAAGATTTTAATAGAGATATCAGAAAAGTGGAACTGAAATTGAATATAAGTAAATCTCAGATAATGTTCAATTAGAAAGCAGAGAGATGGCAAATATGGGTAATGGATGAACTTCTAGAGTTTGTTAACGAATATACGTAAATAGAACAAATATTAGAGGTTTCCCCAGAACATGAGAATAAAATAAAGAGAAATATAAGCTTAGGATGTAAAGCTTTCGGTAAACAAACTGAGATTATTAAAAGTAAAATGCCACTCTTTTGAAAAGAAAAGTATTTAATTAGATGGTCCCATCAGAAACTCGGAAGCTTACTAAAGCCTTAGAACATCAGTTAGTTACAACTCAAAAAGCTAGGAAAAGAATGATAATAGGATTACCACTAAGAGACAAAAAAGAACAACACAGATAAGAGAGCAAACTAAATTAAAGGATATTTTAACATGTACATGAGCAAGATATTTAGTGAGAATTATAGATAATAAGTGGACAAGAAGAATAACAGAATGGTCCCTTGAGATTCCAAATGAAGCCTGGAATGGAAGAGAAGGCGATGGATTGGCGAGCTAAGACAATCTGCGGTTATAGACTGGCATAGAATGACCATAAACAGGTACGAGTTGAGAGACATGACTAAAGCCTTTGCCTTGCAGTGGGCTACCAACGGCAGATGATGATGATGAATAATTTCATTTTAATCGATACTGTTTACTGATGGATCCTGTAGATCAGCTGTGACTTTTCTTTCATTTTTATTTCTTGAAAATTTGTCTTCATTTCTGGTTCCACAAAACATTTCTCCAGATTGGAAGATGGTTTAAAAACACAAGGGCTGAAGTTACTAAAAACTTTTATTGACAGACACATTAGTCTGCATGTCATAAGGCTATGCGGGCCCTTGTCAAGGAGTATAATGCAACTTTTACGTACTGGATGGAATAGCAAATAATATTCTTGAAGAAGGTGATACAATACATAGTGTAAATGTAGCTTCTAGAACACAATGCTTGAGCAATTCAATAAGAATAGCAAATCTTTACATTCAGAAGCCACAGATCTCTTTTATTGTTTGTGGAATCCATGAGAGATAAATTTGAAGAGTTCCTTAATGAAGGAATAGAACAATCTGGCACAGATATATCTACGATAGAAAAAGTGGAAAATAGAAAAAAAAAAAAGTACTAAGCGTTTAGATCCCATGCATTATGGGAAAACTCCCGAGGTTACCCCCTGTTCAAAAGAGAATTTTTGATGTGTTGATCAGTGAACGTTAAAAACACATTTCAGCATATAGTGAAATTAACGAGAGGCTTGGTATCTTACGTAGCATCACTCAAATGACCAAAAAGAGAGTAAAAAAGGTTTGTACAAGGCTTACTCAACCGTACTCGAATTATTTAAGTACAGAGTTCTCTAATAAAATTGTTCTCTTTGCTGTTATGATTCAAGGAAGTATAGCTAACATCAAGGTTACTGAAACTGCCTTGTATACCTTGTTAATAAGAAGAAATATCATAGATACTTTCCCAAAGGAAGAAATAATCATTAAAAGAATTTACTTATCACTTGTGATTTATAACTGTTGTGGTGAGAGAGCATCCTCTAAATCAAAAATAAATTATCTATGCTCAGTGATAGGTCAGACAAGACTTGTCAACCTAACTATTCTCTCCACATAATATAAAGCGTCACAGTCCATCAATGTTGTCAATTTTGTCAACATTTTGCTGATGTTAAGGTAAGAAAGAAGTTGGCCTTTAGGGTGAAGTGAAAGATGAACAAAGGTGAGGTTTTGAGTAAATACAGAGAACATTTAATGGCCCATGCAAGATGTCCATATATATTTCTCTCTCTCTCTCTCTCTCTCTCTCTCTCTCTCTCTCTCTCTCTCTCTCTCTCTCTCTCTCTCTCTCTCTCTCTCTCTCTCTCTCATAGTTATTCAAATTCAGTAAACTGAATATTCTTTTTTTTTCTTAATATATGCATCTAACTATTGAAATTTTACCATTTCCTTTTTCATGAGTTAATAGAGTTCTTTATTATTTGTCCTAGAAAGCAGATGTGAACAATAAAGGATATTACTGGTTATTTATTAACTTTTAATTCCAGATGACTGAAAGTTGCTACAGTCTATGTTGGTAAGAAATAGAAGAGGCCACTAAAAAAAAAAATAATAAAAATAAATAAATAAATAAAAACTTGTGTCCCAGGCAACCAGCAGATTAAATCTGTTCCTGTTAAACATAAAAACATGTGATGTTTGAACTTTAGAAGTTCTACCGAATCAACTTCCCGATTAGGAAGATTATTCCACAGCCGGAATAAAACTTCTGGAATACTGTGTAGTATACAGAAGGTACAACAATCCTAAAACTACATTAAGATAGTGAGAGAATTCCATTTGAGAAAGGAAATAAACAGTGAGACCCCATCTCTCCTAAATAATTCACAGCGTGCCTAGTTTTTAATAATTTAGATTGGAAAAAAGGTAAGAATTAACATTAAGTGGGAATGCCTTAAAAACTTAAGATTTGCAAAGGACAGCTGTGTTTAGTGAATTGTGTGAGGAATTGCAAAAGAGGATGAAATATTTGAATAGAGAAATCAGGATTGTATAACTGAAAATGAATGTGAGTAAAACTAAGATAATATTCAATGAAAATGCAGACAACATATAATGGCTATGGACGAACCTCTATAGATTTTTAATAAACATACGTATTTAGAACCGATAGTGTGTTTCTCACGGACAAAAAACTGGAAATAAAAGAATATGCTTGGGATAGTGAGGTTTTGGTGAACAAAATGATATTATGAAGCGTGAAACCCCCCTTTTTTCCAAGTAAAAGAGCATTTAATCAGTATGAACTTATGCATCAGAAACTTGGAGCCTTATAAAAGCCTGAGAACAAAAGCTAGTTACAACTCAAAGACCTATGGAAAGATTTATGATATTAATAGCACTAAGAGAAAGAAAAAGGGCAAATTAAAGTAGAGGATATTCTAACATGTAAGAAAAAGAAATGGAAATAGAAAGGTCATAAAATGAGAATGAGAAATAACAAGTGAACATTAGAAATAACATAATGGGTCCCTAGAGATTGTAAAAGAAGCAGGGGAAGTAAGAGAAGACGATGGACTGACGAACTTATAAAATTTGTAAACATAAGCTTTACAGAAAGAGACAGACGTGATTGGAAGGACACACACACACACACACACACACACACATATATATATATATATATATATATATATATATATATATGTATATATATATATATATATATATATATATATATATATATATATATTTTATATATATATATATATATATATATATATATATATATATATCTAGATATATATATATATATATATGTATATATATACACACACACACACACACACACACATATATATATATATATATATATATATATATATATATATATATATATATATATATATATATAAATTTGGATACTTCTACCGATATCAGATGGAAGTCTTATGAACGTTTTATCAACATATGTATGCTAGAGTTGCTTAATATTGCAATAATATCATTTAAATAGATATATGAATATGAGTTCAAATAAATTCGTAGAAGTCCTGAATATTTAGATTTCACTAAATATTTTTTTCTAATATTTATCGATAAATAGATCGCTTTGATAGTTAATTAACTCCCATTTGATAGAAAAACAAACTTCCATTACTTTGTCAGCAAACATAAGTTTCAACTTGAACAGCGCTGAGTATCATTGTTAGGGTAATTAGTATCACTGATATGCTACAAAAGATTCAATAAAAGATCTATTGAGACTACTGTATTATTAATACATAAAATCTCCTTGATTATCAGCTCATTTGGCTTTTGTTATTTGTTGAGCGAGAGAAGAATCTGCATGAATTTCAAGAAGT
>NC_090728.1:27223993-27226493 GCF_036898095.1 Palaemon carinicauda | reverse complement strand
GAATAATCAATTTAATGTTTTATCAGATCATTGTGAGGCAATAGATTTTCCTATGAAACACACGGCCGAATTAAGTAAATCAGTGCATACTCCCGTAGATTTGCAACGAATTCATACAATAATAAGCCAAAATGAGTTACGACCAACATTATATGCTATAAATTTAGAACACAAATCCTTTACGTTATTTTCTGACTCTGGTAGTCCACGTAATATCATGGATTTGAGGACACATCATTTGTTGTTTTCGAACTTTCCGATAGAAAAGTCCGGAGTGAGACTCTCGGGTATAGGAAATAATGAATTAAATGTAATAGGCGTAACTCATGTTCTGTTCAAGGTCGGTAAGCGCACGTTTGCCGATACATTTGTTGTTGTACAAAACATTGATATGTATCCAGCGGTAATTATAGGATACCCACCTATGGGCAATCTAAACATTATCTTAGCCCCTGCCAAACACGGCGTGTATATCAAATGAAAATTCTGTAAGTCTTCTAATACCTTAAAATCAGTTTTGGATAAAAAGGAGACGACAAATGTAACCGTAACGTACGTTGAAGAACCAATAACTTGTCTCACTAATAAGAAAATAATATACGCGACCCAGCAGAATTCTCGTTCACCCGTAATATCATCTTGCACGCAATATATTGAACAAAATGTACCTTCGAATTTAATAGTGTAATTAAACAAACATTAATGGTATCTGAAATATTAATCCTTTCCGACACTTTGAAAACTAACGGATTGTCTGTCACACAAGCTATTTATACAGTAGGCTCACATCAACAATGTAATATTGAAGTCTGTAATCATTTAAATACCACTTTAGTAATTCACAAAAATCAACATATCTTGGATGTAGAAGTTTATAATCATCGTATTCTTACCGTTGCTGAAATCAATCACGCTCAATCAGCTGCGGATGAATCCCTTTTGCAATCTATTAAAAATAAAATCAATAAAAACATTCAAGACGAAGAAATTCAGCAGAAATTTTTTGGACTTTTAACTGAATATCATGATGTTTTTTCCACTAAGGATTGATCCCTAGGAAAACAGATGTGATCGAGCATCAAATAAGGTTAAAGGACAAGCAGAAAATTATCTATGTACCCTCGTACAGACTCCCTATGAAATTCCAGAATGATATAAATGATGAAGTAGGTAAAATGCTAGAAGAAGGAGTCATTAGGAAATCGAACAGCCCTTATAATTTTCCATTAATAGTTGTACCGAAAAAAGATCGAACATAGCGTATCTGCGTAGACTTCCGTCGTAGACTTCCCTGATAGATTCCCAGTGCCATGTACTGACGATATTTTGAATTTGTTAGGTCAGAATAAATATTTTACCAGTTTGGACTTACTTAAAGGCTTTCACCAGATATCATTAGAAGAAGATAGTATCCCATACACAGCCTTCAGCACAGCCAGGGGACATTATGAATTTTTACGGATGCCTTTTGGTTTACGTTGTGCTCCCATAACATTTACAAGAATGATTAACATAGTGTTTGGAGACATGCTAGGGGATATATTGCATGCCTATATGGACGACCTTGTAATCTTTTCCAACACCTTAGAAGAACATCTACGCAAATTAGAACTAGTACTACAGAGACTAAGACAACATAACTTAAGGGTAAAGATTAGTAATCAAAATAAGAAAATTGAGTTCTTGACTCATGAAGATGAATTTATTATATCAGAACTAAGGAATCAGTTAGCTTCAATCAATCAAATTATGAGTTTAGAAAATGAACATTCAAGTAATATCAATCAGATTATGGAAGTACAGGATTTGTTGGCAACGTTAATGTATTATGATTCAAAAATAGATCACATACATAACAGAATTGCAAATTTCATTGAGAAATCAAAGGATTATGTGGAAGCTATCTCGTTAGCGACTAAAAGTGTACTGTCACCCTATTTGTTGCCAATAAAATACTTGAAGTTAATTGTGGAGAACGGACGGGAGAAACTAGTCTATATTCCTTTGTTAGACGCACGTAGGTTAGAATTTGATTACAGCCTAATTACAGTAAGCGTTGAAAATAACAGGATTATGATTACAATTCCCTTTGATTCTTCTGATGCCTGGCAATCTTACAGGATATCACCATTTCCGACTTTCATGACGAATCACTCAAATGCAGTAATATCTAGTTTGACAGGACACGTATTGATTTCCCCAGACAAGGAAACATGTACGGTCATTAAAGACTTGAATCAATCAACTCACTGTTCAGATGCAATGGATAGAAAAATATGTACAGCTGACTCATTTGAATTCCATAAAAACTTAATGGATTCATGCGAGTTAGGTATAGTGCTAGACGGTGCTCTCTCCCATACAAGTGAAAATTGTCTGGATAAGCTTTATCCCTTTGACAATAATGAGTTCAATTGCAGACTGAACAACGGCTCATGGATACGATACGACAAGGCCGGCTTCAATGTATCATGCCCGGACGGATCCACGTCCTATTCCT
>NC_090728.1:27211493-27218993 GCF_036898095.1 Palaemon carinicauda | reverse complement strand
GGTGTCTTAAAATCAAACTTAAGGGTCTTTAGTAAACTATCTGTTTCACTTTTACAACAGCTATCTAGTATTGACTTTAACCAAATCAGAATTTTTTCTGACGAGGGACAAAAATAAAATATGTGCATATTATTTTCAATATATCCACAAAAGAGACATTTATCCTCATTCGAGATTTTCATCATATGGAGCCTATCTTTGGTATTAAGTATTTCATGAACATATCTTGTTAAAAGTTCTGAACATACTTCCTTTCGATTTATGTACAATATTTATCATTCCCAGCCCTTGTTCTGCCCTTGGTAAAAATACGGTATCTCTTGCAATTGGTTCACAGCTTCCACTCCATAGGTATCTAAATAAACTCCTCTGTATTCGTTTGGCACAATCCTGTGGAACCGTATATACATGTGACACATACCACGTTTTTGCTAAAATTTTACAATTGATTACAATAAATTTTTGAAACACAGTCAGCTTACAATTCCTAAATGTACCTATAACTTTTTTTATCTTACTCTCTAGATTATTCCAATTTAGATTAACGATATCTTGATAATTATTACCATGATATACACCGAGTATTCTACAGGAATTATGAAGATAATGACATCCATTTATTGGTCATTTTGATTTATTTCTCCTATAATTGAAGTTTTATTTCTGTTTAAATTTGCACCTCTTTCGTTTTCATAATCTGTGATTGTATTAAAACATTTTAATATTACTTTGTCACTAGTAACTACGATAACAGAACCATCAGTATATCCTAGAACAGAAACCTTTAAATTATTTGGCAAATTCAATGACATGTCTACAAGCCTCCTTTTCATCATCCTGTAAAAGGGTTCCTGGTAGATAATAAACAAAATCATGGATAATGGACATCCTTGCCTTGCCGATTTTTTTTATAGGGAATGGATCAGAGATGTTACCATTTATGCATACTACACTTTCAGCGTCTTTATACAACATATGTATTAGCTGCATGAAAGTAGGGTTAAAACCAAAGTTGCTCAGTATAGTATATAAAAGGTCATGATCCACTCGATCAAAAGCTTTAGACCAGTCTAATTCTATTATGGCAGCTTGCTTATCATTATCATTTGTATAAATCATAATATCTCTCATGATGGAATTGAAGTTAGTAATTGACCTATCATCAACACAGCTAAACTGCTCGCGGGAAATAGTTAAATGTAACAGATTCTTCAATCTATTAGTTATTATTTTCGCTATTATCTTAAAATCCACGTTTAGCATTGTTATTGGCCTCCAGCTTGTAATAAAAACCTAAGCCTCTTTCCTTCGGTGTAAGCGTTATTATCCCTTTATTCATTTTAGAGGTGGTTTTATATTTGAAAATAAACTTTACTAGGCTTACAAAATAATTTTTTATTTCTTTCCAAAACTTTTTGTAAAACTCAACAATGAGACCATCTATCCCCAGGCTTTTGTCATTCTTCATCCCCTTTAATGCTTCTGAATCTGTCACTTCTGAGGTTAAAATATCATTCTTATTGCTTTCAATAACTTTATCTATTAGATTTAAAAACAGGTCTTGATAAGGCTTATGACATTTCTCTTTTTTGAAAAGATTTTCAAAATATTCTCTTATATTTAAAGCAATAACTTTGAGGTTTACTATTTCGGTACCATCATCCCTATTTATCTTATCTACATACGATTTAGAGTTTTTCTCCCTCTCTAATAGGTATGCTGAAACATGTTCACCCTTTAATTAATCATCCACCTTTGCTCTAATTTTGACTCCTTCACAGACCTCATCTTGAATACTATTCATTCTTAATTTCAAACTTGTCCTTATTTCATACACCTTTTCCTATTTCATCTTTTGACTGGTAGTTCAGTAAATTCAATAAGCCACATTTTGCTTGGTTAATTTACTTTGAACTTGTGATAAAGAAAGATTTCTGTTGAGCTTTCGCATATTCGAACCAACACAAAATATTTCCAACTCTATCTTTGTTCCTCTTGATATTATTTCAAGTCATAAGAAAATTGTCTCTTACCATATCTGTATCAAGAACATTACTATTAAGTTTCCAGTACCCTTTACCTGGCAACGCTACATTTTCTAATTTCAAAGGTAATACTATAATACAATGGTCAGTCCAGCTAACAGGAATATTTTGAATGTTTGCCACATGGTTACTTAAATATTTTAGATAAAACCTATCCAGCCTTGAGCCATAATTCTCCCTAACTTACGTATACTCCACCTGGTGATGACATGAATCCCAAACATCTATAAGTTTCAAGTTGGTTTTCAAGTTTACTAATGACTTTGATAGAAGTTCAATATCGGAATTAGAACAACCTCTCATACAGGTAATAGAATTCCAATCTTCACCCATTATGATATTACTTATATTGTTCCTTTAGAAATATAAAATATCTGCATTACATAATTTCTCCCTTTCTTTTCTCTTACTATTCCTAGCAGGAGCATAAACATTTAATAATTAAATAGTAACGTTTGAATAACGACAATTAACACTCATAACATAACCATCAGTATCATTTTCAGAATTCAAAATTTCTATATTAGATGTTTTATTTAAAAAGATAGCTATTTCACCCTTGAGAATTTGTGTATAATTAATCAAAACTGCAGTATTTTTCAACATATTCAAATTTCCCTTCCCCTTTTATATTGTGCTCTTGGACGAAACTCACATCTAGATTATAGAGAAACATAAAGTTTATTATTTTGATTTGCTTATTCAAAGTATTAAGTCCATTTACGTTAACTGTAACCACATTTAATGTGGATGAAATGAATTTTGTATATTATGTAAAATACATTTACAAGATTAAATTGCTTTAAGTTTCTTTGTACACTTTCCTGTTTCATCAAGGTTTGTCCTTTCCATGTTTTGGCAGTGGTCTTTCTTCGGCGTTATCTTGAGCTTATTGCCAGAGTCTGTTTGTGTATGCCATGTTTCCATTTCCAAATCAGTACGGCAAAGTTTTCTTGGGGCCATTGGCATCTCATATGTTTCCTCACAATCCATTTTTCCCTCCTGTTTTTCCTTTATTATACTCGCTGCTTCATAATCTGTTAACTCGTTTTCTATAAAATTCATTGTTTTTGATCTACGCAATTTACTTACCCCTATTAGTTGGGAAACCTTAATTCCTTCATCGTCATCATCCTGCTCGTAATCAAGACTGTCCTTAAGGCCCGGTCACACCGCCTGAACGTTGCTGGAGCGTTACTTGAACGGTAGGGAGGTGGACCAAACCCTCGAAAATTTAATTTAACGTTTTTACGTTCGGTCTTTATTAGGCTGCTGAACATAGCAAATCCTCACATATTTCCTGAGTTTTCTTACACCACTATTATGGAAGTTGCTAATTTATGCAATAAGGGTATTGGTATACAGGATGTCGAAAAGTTTCAGTCGCATTTTTTTTTAAATAAACTGTTAAAAAAAAAAAACCCGAAATTTTAATTAAGATACAGCGATCGTAATTTTTACCCTACTTTATTATCACCTTTTACAGGTTGGTGACTGTAATATCACTCCGCTACGCTTTTCGACATCCTGTATACCAATACCCTTACTGCATAAGTTAGCAACTTCCATAATAAAAGTGTAAGAAAACTCAGGAAATATGCGAGGATTTGCTACGTTCAGCAGCCTAAAAAACACCGAATGCAAAAACGTTAAATTAAATTTTCGAGGGTTTGGTCTACCTCTCTGCCGTTCAAGGAACGCTCCAGCAACGTTCGTGCGGTGTGACCGGGCCTTTAAAAAGATCCCTTTCATCCCCATAATTTGGCCCACTGTCGATTACCTCTTTCTCCAGTTTTCTATAAAAATTTTCTTCCCTTATGGAGTCCACAGATTCTCCTAATACAGTTTTCTCCCCCGTTTCTTTCCCTAGCTCACTTCCAGCAGTCCTTTATGTTGTGCCTTTCCCAAGTTTTATCGAGTCACCTTCATCCTTTTCTTTCTCAGAATAATTTTGTGAGTTATCCTTAACAATTTCTTTTGTTGTGTAATCTAATTTCTGTTCTTCTATTGAATTGGGTCCTTCATCCTTACCCATTCCTTCGGTCACTATTTCAGTAGTTTGATAAAGTTGGTTATCTCGGCTTTCTCCAACTGTTGCCTTTTCTACATTGCCTTTGTGCAATTTATTTGCTTTTACGTTGGTCTCATCCTTTCCTTCCGTGGGTGTGAGGGAACTCGCCTTCTTTAAGCTTATACCTTACATCTTCGTGTCTGCAGTCTTTAGCTAGGTGACATATTTCCCCACACTGAAAGCATGTCAAGATGAATTCTAAAACCGTAATTGATGATGGGACATTCTCTTTTAGTCTCATGTGGGCTGTCCTGACTCCCGTCAATAGCTCTTTGAAAGGTCCGGCAGCATATCTGTTCAGCCTGATTCCTTCCACTCTTCCATATTTCGATAAAACCTCGATCAGCTCTTCATCCGAGATTCCGAAAGGAGCATTCCTTATTGAAACATACGTAATGGAGGTGCTAAGATGCACTATCTTTACATTTCCTAACTGGTCTGAACATACATCTTTGCCTTCATAATTATCCATGAGATCATTGAACACGTGTGGTACTACTTTAACAATTACTCTGTTCTTATTTATAAATTCAACTCCTATAATCGAGTTATGAACCAATTTCCTGTTATCAAATAACATTTTACTAACAATATCCATAGTAAGGTATGCAGTAAACTGCAGCCCAAGGGAGTCGTTTCTCTTAAACGGAGTTGAGTATGACCCCATCCTGTAACACTAAAAATAGTCACTGAAAGAGTCAATAGATGGCAGCACCGTTGCCACCGTCTAGCGCAGACTTCTCACTTATGACAGGCTAGGGGGAAGGGGCCACAACTCAAAATAAGAGAAATTCACAAACTTTTCAAGGTTTATAACTGCACTGTCACTTAACCTACATTCACTATGCCTATTAAAGCACTAACGGCACATATTCACCGAACAACTCACAACATTTTTTCGGTGAAACTGCAGCTATAGCCTCAGAAATAAGCAAAATTGAGCAGAAGCCGCAACAAACTGTTGTTTACCTACAGGCTTCTTCTTCTTCCTCCAAAAACACATCAGCAGACTTTTCTACCACTTTGTAGAAATCTGTCTCTATTACACTTTTCGAATGTTTGACTAATTTTCCTAAATAGTCTTATCATTAGAAAAAGTTCCAAAACTTTGATAACTTATATACTTTGCCTGATAACAATTTATGTGAATTTATCAGATTTGGTGATGATGATGTCATTTCACTTTCCTAGTAAGACAACTGTTGGGAAGTGGTGCTTCAATTGTTCCCCAGTAAATTGAGATACAAATCTTTCAAATGTTTATGATCTGTCCTTTATAAAAATAATTGTAACTAAAATATATTGCTCCAACTTTCAAATCTGTAATCTCTTTTTCATGTAAGTGTGATCTGATATCGAAGTAAATAAAAAGCATCATAGACTTACCCTTTTTTAGGAAATGAGCTTATTTATGTATTAACCTTTTAGTCTATTATTTGCTTTGGTTTTATTTGACAAAATAACAGTTTGTATTCTGAAAAATGACAACTTGATAAACATAGTCTCTATGGACAATGAAAAACCCTTATGGTAGGGTAAGCCAATGATATGCTACTTGGAGTTAGTTTCATGTCTACAATAGCCTCTAACCGGCAATTACAAACTTTATACAGACACAAGCTCACAGTTACACACCTCATAGGTGAGAGTATAGATTCTAACTAACTGTTCCAAGGTACTGGCTAAAAGTCTCGCCATATTCACGTAGGCTGCTTCCGGTGCTGGTTTGAATCAATCAATTATTATTCGCATAATCAACTTCCGCACAGCCTCGGTAATCCCACGTTTGTGATTCATATCCAGTTGTTAAGAGTTCGATCGTTACTGTTTTGGCTATTCTCGATATAAATGCTGCATATACTGTAAGCTCATAAACTTCGTCAAGCAGTCTTTCATAACAGGTAAATTTCTGACTTTACACTGATTCATCATCATCATCACCATCTCCTTCTACGCCTGTTGTTGAATGGGGCCTCAGTTAGATTTAACCAGTCGTCTCTATCTACGCAATATAAAATCCATGAGGATCATAAACAAAATAGGTGACAACACATTCCCTTGAAGTACTCCGCTGTTCTTTGCACTTGCCATGCTCATGAGCAGACTGAATCAAATTTACATATTTAAGAGGAATTCCATGATAATGCAGGACTCTCCACAAAACTGACCGGTGTACACTATCAAAGACTTTTTCATATTCCACAAATACAATTGAAAGGGGATTTCTATATTCTACACATGGCTGTATAACCTGTCTCAAAATGAAATTTTGGTCATTGCAACTTCTACCTTTTCTATATCCTACTTGTTCATCTCTCAGCTTTTCATCAATCTTACTATCCAGTCTCTTGAGAATAAACATATATTAGATTAAAGTAAATTCATTATAGTTTAATTATAAGTTGTTAATACTTGCCCAACCTTTGGATCTTGTTTTTTGTTTTAAATTTATTAATAAGCTAGCGTTGTTATTCGTATATTTAAGTTTTTTATTAGTTTGATGAACTCTGTAAAGGAGTCATATGACTTCGCAGTTTTGCTTTGTTTACCACCTTCTTCCCCGGTATTGGTGAACCACTGAAGTGCCTTATTAACGAATGTTGTTTTTTTCTCCTATGAGCTGTTTTGACTCGAGTGGAAGGCTTGATCGAAGGGTAGTGATACGTGACAGTGTTAGTTCAAGTTCCTCCTCACAGCCTGACGCTTTGCCACTTAATTTTTAGTCAGGTCTGGAGTTTTGGGATCACGTCCTTCGCTGCTTTGTGTGTGGTCGCTGGTGTTTGTCACCCGCGGCAATCATCAGCCACGCCCCTTCCCTCGTTCGTCGGAAGAGTTTTGAACGAGTGGGTCCGTATCTAGTGAGAACGGTGCGGTTTGTCTTGTGCAAGAACCGTTGACGTCCCGGTTTCTCGGTGGCTACCACCCATAGTGTTCCCGTGGTATTTTGGATTGCCTGCAGGCATTGCAGCTTGATCCAGTTGACCTGCTCATCAACGTCAGTGAGTTCTTGGAACTCGTGGAGACAAGTAGGGCGGCTTTCGACAGGTATGAGATATTTTTATAGTCATTTACGACGATCGTGGATCGCTGAGTACCTGTAGATGTGCACGCCCTTGTTTGCAGTACGGTCCTCTGGACCTTGTATGGCCTGATGAGAAAATCCACTAAGCTTCCTGTGATTATTCCTTTGCATAAATCTGTAAGATTATTATTTTGTAATTCATTGTTTTTTTAAGTTAAGTTTAACATTTAAGTTAGTTTGTCTGTGTTAGGTAAGAATAATATCAGTTTCCCATTTATTGTCTCCTTCTTCCTTCTACCTAACTTAGTTTATTAGGTTAGATTTTTCTGGACAGTAATTTGAAAGGTAGCTGCCTGAAATGT
>NC_090728.1:27201493-27206493 GCF_036898095.1 Palaemon carinicauda | reverse complement strand
AGTTAGGAAAGGGGGAGGGAGCGGTGGGAAATGTCGAATATCAGTATGTGCATATCTATCTGAATATTTAGCTGTCATTCTGGATGGCTCGTGTACTGTACATTAGTATAGAATGAAGGCTTTTATGTAGATTTTCTGTACTTTTCAGATTAGTTAATGGGTTGTAGTAAATAGTAAATTTTATATACTGTAATTCACATACCATTACTGCTCAAATGAAGCTTTTTCCGGCTATATCATAACTGACCAAATTTAAGAACATAATCTGATTTGCAGAAAGCAACAATAATAAATTATTTATTTTTTCCGTCTAAAAAGGGGGAAACAATTGTCTTCCTTTTAGCTTTGATATTTAAACTAAAACACGTATCAAGATGTGTATAATTTCTAATAGATCTAAATATCTCGTTTCATAAAAATAACACCAAAATATGTAAACAAATATCTGGAGTTTATGACTGCTTTATGAAGGAAATATCATCAAGTAAAATAGTGAACAAAGTCTAACAAAGAAGACTCTAGCAAGAAGTTAAACTAGTTAATGATATTAAGGATGCTGAAGAATTTGGTATTTCCTGTTTATAAAATAGAAGTAAAAAACCGATTGACTGGATGACTGCAACTCTAGAATTTTTTTTTTCTGCATCTAAAATCGCTGAATCTAATATAGGTAGAATGAAATCTAATCGCCAAAAGAAAAAAGAAAATAATTTCAGTCAAAGGTTTTGCCGACAAGTCATCGTGCAACCGTTGGTGGAAGAGAATCTGTCCTACACTGCAGCCTTGAGTGTTCGGGTATTAGATAAAATGTTTCTCTCCTATTTGGAAATACTTCACATCCATTGTGCTGTGTACTTTTTCTTTCCTGGGAAAATTATAAGAATTTTTCATATATTTAGGAATGTTTGTTCAAGAATAATCCAAGGTATGTGTAGGAGTTAAAATTAATTTTAATATATTTTATATCACCAAAAATGTGACTGTCGTCATAATTCTTAAGTACCTTACTTATGCTGATTTTTTTTTCTGTATAAGAGTCATTATTGTTTGTGTAAATTTATACACCACTACTTAGCCTATCTCCCAGGGATAGAAGCAATATTAGTCGCTGAATAGATACAAAACGTGCAAATAAGGAAACGAGTATCCTACGTGTTGCTTTTATCCAGTAGGAAAATCTCCCCAGATATGACCAAAAGTTGAGGATGAACCTTATGATCAACGACTAAATTTTGCTGGGAAATATGACACGTGTTGTTCATATCTCGTACCTTGAAAAGAAAGAATTAATGACTGTGAGAGAGAAAGGCGGAGATATTGGGGGAAAAAAAATCGCTGGAGGCGTTGATGCCATCCTTACGGAAACGCTTTCCTGAGACTACACGACTCCACTCCTAACCCGACTAATCCCACCATCTCTCTCTCTCTCTCTCTCTCTCTCCTCTCTCTCTCTCTCTCTCTCTCTCTCTCTCTCTCTCTCTCTCTCTCTCTCTCCTTTTCTTCCTAAGTTCCAGCTAACAGACAGGTATATCTCGTCGAGTGGTTTTCCTTTTGGTTGGCGAATCTTCTTCTGCGAGCAATCTTTGGGAATAGCAGTGGATGGTTGAGAAGCTTTGGGATTGACGCAGAGGTTGAGACAAGGTTTTTTAAGGAGGTTAAAGCCAAGCCGAAGGTCCATCCGTCTTCCTCACTTGTAGCCCTCACAGCATCTTTCTTCTTCTCTTCTTCTCCAAATCCTTCTCTTTTCTGAAACATTTTACATCCATTTATTTCGGTTTCCCGTGACTGTTGCTTTAAGAAAAAGCATTCAATCTCTCTTATATACGTTGGCCTGGGCACCAGTCACCCGTTAAGATACTACCGCTAGAGATTTATTGGGTCCTTTGACTGACCAGACAGTACTACATTGGATCCCTCTCTTTGGTTACGGATCAGTTTTTCTTTGCCTATATATACACTGAATAGTCAGGCCTAACTTTCCACAATCGCCTCTGTCCTCGTACACCTGACAACTTTGAGATTACCAACTAATTCTTCTTCGCTCAAGAGATTAATTACTGGACTCTACTTGTTCAGTGGCTACTTTCCTCTTGGCAAGGGTAGAAGAGACTCAATAACTATGGTAAGCAGTTCTTCTAGGAGGACACTCCAAAATCAAACTATTGTTCTCTAATCTAGAGTATGTCATATTCTCTGTACCATGGTCTTCCACTGTCTTGGAGTAGAGTTATCTTGCTTGAGGGTACACTTGGGGGCGCTATTCTGTCTTCTTTTTCTTCCTCTTGTTTTATTAAGTTTTATAGTTTATATATGAAAGAATTATTTTAATGTTGTTACTATTCTTGAGGTATATTAATTGTTCTTTACTTCTCTTATTGTTTATTTCCTTATTTCCTTTCCTCAATAGGCTATTTTCCCTACTGGAGCCCTTGAGCTTATAGCACCCTGCTTTTCCAACTAGGATTGTAGCTTAGCAAGTAGTAATAATAATAATAATAATAATAATAATAAAGGCGTGGTATCGTATTCCACAGATCATTAGCAAGATATAAATCATTACGCTGAGTTTTTTCTTCCGATAAACAGAGACGCAAATTTGGGTCTTACAAATTTTATTTTAGAATAAAAAAAAAAAACAGATGATACTGACTTGAGTTGCCGATTTTTATTTCTATAACTTTAACTCTATTGATTTTATTGCTGCAAATTCTATTTTTAGGTATTTATGATTTTACGCTTCTTTACACGTTTTACAAAATCATTATTAACAACCATACATTTGGTCATATCTTTGTTTTATTCTTATATAAAGGTATTTTCATTTTATTCTAACTGTGCATATCTCATCCCTTTATTTTGTTTAGACTCTGTTTTATGTTCTATTACAAAATTACCCTATAATATTCATACCTGTTCATTAATCATTTGAATTATAAAATAAATGATATCCATTAAATATCACAATATGCAAACTAGGTGTTGATTATGATGAATCATATCCATTAATAAATAAACTGATTATAACAAATCATAACAAGTCAGTCATTGCTAAATCCAAAAAGTTTTGTAAACAAAGTAAGAACACTTTTCCTCATAGCTTTTAAGAATTATAAACCTTTGCGCCGTTATCATATCAATTATTACTTTCTTTTATATACTCCAATTTATTCTTACATCTCTGGTTAACCAAACTTCAAAAATGTATGCAGCAAAAATCAAAATGGCTGTAATATGTTGAAAACCAACGTACAATTTTTTAACAATTGTGGGCAACTAAGTAAGCAGGTATTTAACGTATTCCGAATATTCTCTAACCATTAAAGTATTTCATTATTTATATTTCAAAAGAATACAGTATGAAGAATATTATCCTCCTCTTAACATACATCATATCTTCAATTATTTATTACAGCCAAATGACACAGCTTCTTGGAATTTGCTTCTGCCTATAGATTTATGTACAGTTGAACACAAGAATTCCTGGTACACCTTGCTCTGAGGAAGTGCACCTGTCATCCCCTTACAACTCGGCGAATTCCTGCGTTTGACCCTGACCTTCCCCTCTGTCATCTCTCCCTACACTAGCTATTTGGTTACTCACTGTGCAGTACGGATGTGACAAGGGTCACTTCTTCGGAGCGAGATGTGCCAGGAGTTCCTGTGTCCAACCGCACATAGTGCTACGTTTTTCCAAGTACAGAAGATTACATTTCAAAAGAGGAGCAACAGTTATTTTACTTTGACCCATTTAAAATGAATTATAAATACTTTTATGTATGTATGGATTTTACTTTACAATGAAACAAGATCCTTCTTAAAGTAATATTATTTCGATTTTATGAGGTTCCATAAAAGGACACAGACATGCCTAAACAAGGTCCAGAAATCGATTTATATATACGCATAGTTCCCTCTTATTCTTTATCCGCATAATTCTTTTTTTTTTATTGTTAAAAAGGCTAATAACCTTCATTCCATATATAACCCAAAATATGTCCTTCATTCTGCATAAAATTCCTTTGGCCCTGGATAAATATGTGTCAGGATCCAGAGCTTGGAATGTAAAAGCAAGTTGGCTACTGTCCATTTCTGTACAAGTGTCTCGCGTCTGTTACACAGTAATCACTTGATGCTTTTTATGTTATTTTCTGCTTGAAGAGATTGCAATTGAATCGAATGCATTGTTTGGTAATCATTGTAAAAATTCAAACCAAGTATCTTTAAATTTTCAATGAAGATTCCAGTCCTCTTTGTCACTCCAATTACCTGCTCCAAAGATGCAAGTCTTATTTACTTTCCTTCAGCTCCACACACATTTCCAAAATAACACTTTATCACATCATCTACCACTTTGAACCCAGTCTCATTCTATATAAATAATATATATTGGAATCATCAACATAACCAATAAATGAATAAATAGTAAATGATAATTTGGTAGACCTCTTCATTGGGAATCTTCATCGCTTCAGAGCATATTTCAAGCAACACATTGTTTACGTTATCATGTAAAAAGGAAACGGGATAAGTGTTTACTCTTACAGGGAACTCTGCTACAGCAGCGATCACGCTTGAGTGTCAAATATATATATATATATATATATATATATATATATATATATATATATATATATATATATATATATATATATATATATATATATATATATATAATAAATTTTTGCACATTTAAACGTGTTTTTTTCATATTTAAAATAAGCCATATATATTAATACATTAAAGTCTGGATTCTCTTAACGACCTCGGGATCAGAGCCCCAGGCGGAATCTCCCAAAGACTATAATATCAGACCGGCCGGGATTTGAACCCTCATCCAGGATATCTGTATGTCAGTGACCATACCACTCAGCTGAGTAGTACTCCCGGGACTACAGTAGAAGCAGCAGTACAATAAGAGCTAAGGGTATCTCTCTACGCGGTTCCCTATCCAAAAGATATGGAAGTACGTGCGCTTAGGAGAGCTTCTTTTTTATTCCCTC
>NC_090728.1:27191493-27196493 GCF_036898095.1 Palaemon carinicauda | reverse complement strand
TATATATATATATATATATATATATATATATATGCGTATTAGTATATATAAACTGTATACATATATAATTATATATATACATATATATATAAATATATATATATATATATATATACATATATATATATATGTATATATATATATATAAATATATATATATATGTATATATATATATATATATATATATATATATATATATATATATATATATATGCTCATTTGTATATGTATACTGTTTATATATATATATATATATATATATATATATATACATATATATATATATATATATATATACATATATATATATATATATATATATATATATATATATATATACATATATATATATATATATACATATATATATATATATATATATATATATATATATATATATATATATATATGTATATATATATATATATATATATATATATATATATGTATATATATATATATATATATATATATATATATATATATGAATGTATGTATTCATATATATATATATATATATATATATATATATATATATCCAAGTGTAAATATAAATGAGAGTAATGCAAATAACTTGAGACTGCATTGCTGTCCGATTGCATGCAATACGTGGGATATTCGAAGAAAATTTTAACCAAAGATTTTGGAGGAAATGTTCTCCGAATAAATAAAATTCTCATGGCCAATGCAGCAAAGTTTTCAGACCTGGAAAAGGTTCCTGATCTAAACTGCTCTTAAATCATATAAGAGGTAACTGTCTCATTTGCTCTACCGTATTAGACATTTCATCTAAACTTTAAATTGTTTATTGATTCTTTATTTAAAAGTTATATATAGTGTATCTAGAAAATACTAGATTTGTCTATCTTCATAAAATAAATAAAGTAAAACAATATTTCCATAACACTTATCATAGTATATATTGAACTTTAAACTAACCTGGATGATTTGGAATGGAAGTCAATAAATTGTATCTAAAAAAAAAAAAAAGAAGACACAGATTGATGGCGAAAGTCAATATTGATGTTTCGGAGTCGTAATTTATCTTAACAAAATATTGTCTTTTGCGAAGAAGTTATATTTGCTTTTTGTCCTCGAAAGTTTATGAACGAAAAATTGCTGTTTTTAAAAAGATGAGCAAAATCCTATTTGCATGTTTTGGATAGACGGCTCAGAAGGAGGAATCAGATTGATATTGATTTTTGAAGAAGAGGAACAGTTATTTATTAGATCTGCACTTTGAGGAAGAGAGGAATGTGATGGATGGAAGCAATATGGATTAGAACAGGGGAAAAAGGGAGATGGTCTGGCTGAGCCATTTGCATAGAACAGGTCGCAAAAGTCCAATAAAAAGTGAGGTTCGCACGAACAAACATTCCCTGTATACTGCTACATGACTTCTGGCAAAAGCACAAGAGAGCTTGTGTCATGTCAGACAAGACAGGGACTTTCAATTCCTTTCAGGGTGAATGTCAGATTGAGACATCGTCCAAAGGTTCCTTTCAGACACCGAGATACATCTCGACTCTTCAGTATGTTTGGGAACCTTTGTTTGAATTTTATTTGTTTGTCTTTTGAATGGGAAATAAAAAAGAGAAATAATCGAAACTTGAAAAAATTATGTATTAAGCAAGCATACTCATAATCTCCAAAGAATGATATTTAAATGAGTATCAGATAAAAACCCCGTAAATTAGGAAAATAAACGCAATGAAAATTTCCCTCAATTGGTGATCATCTAAACTTAAAACTTTCTCTCTCTCTCTCTCTCTCTCTCTCTCTCTCTCTCTCTCTCTCTCTCTCTCTCTCTCTCTCTCTCTCTATATATATATATATATATATATATATATATGTATATATATATATATATATATATATATATATATATATATATATATATATATATATATGTATATATATATATGTATATATATATATATATATATATATAAAATGTATCCACAATATACTATATTTTGATACTTTAATAAAACAAATAAAGTAAAACGATATGTCTCCAATTAATATGACTAAGTTTTACACGTCCAAACATCTCATAAATATCTTTATAAGTATATTTCAATTATTATGCAATCCCAGTCTATACTTTCACCGAAGGTTCAGTAATTCAATGTGATTCACAACTCGATAATCAGTGTTCATATCAATCACGTTCATCATCAAGACAACCAAGAGTATTTGTTTTTTTGTTCATTTTAAAGGATATGAAATGCACAAAATGTTAAGGATATGATGCTTTTAAATTCAATGGGTTAAAACCACATATCTTGAGAATATCAAATACATCCCACACGCATAGTCATATACGTTTGGGAAGGTATTTAATTGATAGCAGACAGACCATTATGTTTTAGTGAAGATCTGTATTACGTTTTTTTCATGGAGAAAAATAGTTTTGCTAAATGTAGTAGAATTTTACGGTGGCCTATAACAAAATCACTGCTGATACCAATTGTCTTAAAGTAATAACTTCAGAAGAGGCCTCCAAAAGTTTAGATTGATTTGGCTATTAAAATCAGTACCACTATGTTGGCATAATGACATTTCAAATCCTTAAACCGTATCTGAAGTGAAAATTTTTCTATTGATATTATCTCGTCGTCTTGAAGAAAACAATAAATATCTTCTGTACCTAATCAAGGTCATATTGATAGAAGTACATGATAGTCGTATTTCCCATAGTGGGTCTTAAAACTGAAGATAATACCACCATTACAAAGTCTCTGTTTTAACGGGGTAACTTTTAAAACTGGTGGATCTAGAAAACCCAAAATCATCTGTTAAGGAATTACGTTGCCTTTTTAATGAAAATGTAATCTATTTTACATAAAGGTCCAATTTTACTAGTGTATAAATAAGACATCATCCAATTAAGAAGTAAAGGAATTGTTTTTATTATATATCGCAGGCAATATTATTCTGAAACATGAGACATTTTTTTTTCTTTTGAAAATTAAAATGAATCTTTATTACTGAAAATCTTGAATCATGCACTTCTGTTCATTTTATGATACTTGAAGATGCTGCTCGGCGACACTATCCTCTATTAGGCTGCTAATAATAGATAGAAGTCCTACAAAAATAATCTTTTATAAAACTTCCCAAGCATCTAAATTTACTAAACTATTGACAGCCACAAATGCTTAGTACTCTACGCTATAATATAGCTTCTCTCCTTTTGCAGCTCTCTGCTAATCAAGTTACGCCAATTTGCATTTAGAGCCTTTGACAAAAAAAAAAAAAAAAAAAAAAGGTAATTAAATGGGTCACAAAGGTCTTGTTATATATTACGTCTTCTGGTGATGTAGCATTTGTACTCTGATTATAATACCGCATATCATATACTAAATATATGCATATATATATATATGTATATATATATATATATATATATATATATATATATATATATATATGTATATATATATGTATATATATATATATATATATATATATATATATTCATATATATATATATATATATATATATATACTGTATATATATATATATATATATATATATATATATAATATATAAATATATATATATATATATATATATATATATACATATATATATATATATATATATATATATATATATATATATATATACATATATGTGTGAGTGTGTGCGTGTGTGCGTGTGTACGTATATATATATATATATATATATATATATATATATATATATATATATACACACAAATGTTTCAAATAGATTTCAGTTAAATATTAATCTCTCGCCCCCATACTTCTATTTAAACAATAAAAAAAATCAAGTTATCTTTCCCAATTCAACTGCCTGTGTTCACAGGTTTGCCTATTATCCTGTAGGCCTAAGTAGATTGAGTTTTGACTATTCAACCTCTGAAAATACAGTTAAGGACAAACTCTTACCAGAACCTGAATCATTTTACTTTAATCAATACTCATGACTTCTCAATCAAGTTGAGTGAAAAGTATAAGCTTCAAAGAGGTAAAATCACGTTTACTAATATTAGTTTTATAAATGTACAAGTTTGGGAGCATTAGGCAAAATAAGACAATTTTTTTTTTCTGTGGAGACACGGGCTCTTTACAAATTTACATCCCGTAGACAAAACTTTTCTCTCTACTCGAACCCATATCGATCATTCGAGTGGTCCAACCATAAATTGTCATATTCCGATAAGAGTATAATAAATTGATATATCTAAAATGATCCTCCATTTTTAGGCATATTATGTGATTAACACAATAAACTCTAAAAGACTACTGAATAGTTTCAAGATAGAATATAGGAAAAAAAAAATGCTATACTACACTTGTCGGTAAGGAGTAAAACCACTTTGTTTATTCTTTCAAGTTATGATCTAATCATGTCTTTGCATTTTTTTATGATGTGGTAAGATGATTCGTCTCTTTAACACAAACAAAAAATATAGGTTTCAAAATTAGAGCATAAGTGATACGCAATAAACAAAGCAACAAACTTTTTGCGAAAATTATATGAATTAGGCAAATATTCAGTGTAATAAGTCACTCCTTCACAATGACTAACCCTTTGATAGCAGACTCGGTATCAAACAGTGTGATGTTATCACACTAAGTAAACAGGACATCTTACAAATTATTTTATATATAAAAGAAGCGAAGAAAGATTGTTGGGCAAGAAATCAAAAGGGACACGAGTGCTTTACTGGACAATCAACTGAATTTTGTTTTATAATCTATTTGTTATCTGAACAGTATTCTATTCTCTCTTAACAAATATATCAGATGTTTTCCCTGTCTCTCAATATCCTTTCTTTGTCTATCATCATATCTTGCCTCTCCCCCATTGTCATCCCCTCTTGCCCTTTTATTCAAGAGCATTTGACTATAATAAATAGAGGTAAAAACAAGGACATCATATTTCCATTGCCCTCGAGTGTTGAAACGGGGTTTGTTCCAGCTATCGCTCCTTTTTCTTTCGCGCGGAATGAAATAGTTATAT
>NC_090728.1:27183993-27186493 GCF_036898095.1 Palaemon carinicauda | reverse complement strand
CTAAGGATGGGGGTTCGGGGGAGCCTTTAGGTCTATCTGCTGAGTCATCAGCATCCATTGTCTGGCCCTCTTTGGTCCTAGCTTGGGGGGAGAGACGACTTGGGTGCTGATTATATGTATATATTGTCAGTCTTTAGGGCATTGTCCAGCTTGATAAGGGAATGTCACTGTCCCTTGTCTCTGCCATTCATGAGTGGCCTTTAAACCTTAATTAAGTCCTTTATTTTTGTTACACTGTGAGTTATTTATCTTGTTTCTAATATAATATTTTAAAAGCCTATCTAAAGCATATTCCATACACTAGATATATATATATATATATATATATATATATATATATATATATATATATATATATATGTGTGTGTGTGTGTGTGTGTGTGTGTGTGTGTGTATATATATATATATATATATATATATATATATATATATATATATATATATGTGTGTGTATATATATATATATATATATATATATATATATATATATATATATATGTGTGTATATATATATATATATATATATATATATATATATATACACGCACACACACACACAAACACACACACACATATATATATATATATATATATATATATATATATATATATATATATATATATATATATATATATATATATATATATATGTATATATATACATATAAAATAAACCACAATGTATGAAAAAAGAAATTTATTTAGCTTTTGAAGGGACCATCTCTAATAATTTCAATATTTATCAAAGTAGTTTTAAATTGGATCATTTTTTAAATAATACTGTAAAATAACAATGTAACTATTGTTAAGGAATTGTTAAAAGATGTAAACAAACCACTGTGAAATGCTGTTAATGATCGCTAAGACTGTAACTGGTTTTTAACTCTACGAACCTTTCTGTACCTCTTTATCAAAAATTTGTTATCATTTGTATTCTGAAGAGGAAGGGAGATGGTCCCTTCGAATGCTAAATGAATTTAATTTTTCATATTGTGGGTTATTTTATTTATCATAAGTACACGGAAAATTGTGCATTTTAATGTGTGTGTATATATATATATATATATATATATATATATATATATATATAAATATATGTATATATATACATATATATTTATATACATAAACATATATATCTATATATATGTATATATATATATATATATATATATATATATATATATATATATATATATATATATACATATATATTTATATACATAAACATATATATCTATATATATGTATATATATATATATATATATATATATATATATATATATATATATATATATATATATAAATAACGTCAGGACCCTAGACGTCTAGAAGAGATCTTGTTGGGCTACTAGAAAAGCTGAAATAAATAAACTGGAATATACCGGGGACAGGAATGAGGGAAATTAGAAGAACTGGGGAATCTTATATAGAGTAAAAAGAGGGCCATATATTTTGCTTTTGACGACGTGAAAGGAACACAGAAAATGGAGTATCTATTCTTAATAATAAAAAATCTGGCAGGTAACATAAGGAATTGCGTAGAACTATTGATGGAATTCCAGGATTAATGATCAAACTAAATAAGAAGTATAAACAAAACATCATTAATACGCATGCACCAAAAGCATCCTGTATTGAGGAAGGAATAAAACCTTATTATGAAGGTCTGGAGATATATATATATATATATATATATATATATATATATATATATATATATATATATATATATATATATATATATATATTATATATATAATATATATATATATATATACATATATATATATATATATATATATATATATATAATATTATATATATATATATATATATATATATATATATATATATATATATATATATATATATAAAAGCAAAAGGCTCAATTTACATTTGCTTGAGTGATTTCATTGGTAAAATAAGTCAGAATAAGAATGGAGAATCAGCAGTCGGTAAATTTGGAATAGGCACACAGAATGAAAGAGGACACATGTTTGCAGAATTTCCTGAAAGAAACAATTTTAAAATCATAAACACCTTCATTTAGAAAAAATGAACTTAGAAAATGGACACGGAGAAACACAAATGGAGAAATGAAAAATTCAATAGATTTTATTTTCAGTGAGGTCAATTTAGTTCAAGATGTAATAGTGTTAAACAAGTTGAAGTGAAGCGATCATAGAATGGTGAGAAGCCAAATTTGTCTAGATCTAAGGAAAGAAAGGGAAAAACTTATTCTAGAAGAGAAAATAAAGCATCCTGTAATAAGAGAAAAATCTAAGGAGTTTAGTTTAACAATACAAATTAAGTACTCATAGTTACATGATGAAATGGAAGCAAATAAAGAAGAAATAAACAGTAATTAAACTAAATTTGTATTAGAATCATCACAAAAAGAGATGTGGTGAAGTTTATAAACTAGATTAAGGAAAACTATCAGAAAAGAAGAAAACATAATAAAAAAAATATTGAAAACGTGGGTGTAATCCAAGA
>NC_090728.1:27173993-27178993 GCF_036898095.1 Palaemon carinicauda | reverse complement strand
TTTGATCCCAAGGGTCTGGGCACCAACATATATTATATGATATGGCTCCCGAAGTCTGGGCACTAGAAATATTCGAAAATAACAGAGAGATGAAAAAAATACGAATGCAAAAAATTCCAGCATTTATTAGGTGAATGTGAAGCAACACTCCCAGCAAGGTAAAAAGCAATCTTGAACTAGTACATTCACAGGAAGACAGCCATGCCTCCCATACGTTTGGTACCCTAGGCACTGACTACCAAATCCCCCTACACTTCGAATACCTCGAATCCTAAAAAAAAAAAAAAACAGAAGAAAGCTGTCAATCAACAAGACAAAAATCAATAGCTGTGACAGGAAAAAGTTACAAAAGTTTTCAGTAATCTAATATCACAGTTAATTAAAGGATCTCTCAAGTGTAAGAAATTGACTGACTTAAAGAGTTAAGGAATCAAGTTTATTTTTAAAGGTTTGATGAAGGCACACTAAAATTATAGGGCAACTTTAAAGTCTTGTTCTATGTGCCAACCGGAGCTAGACCCACCTCAAAGAATGCCTTGCGCTGGTTTGTTCAGTTGAGTAATCCATTCAGGTGCAATAATCCATCCAACGGTAATCAAATTAATACCATCTTGATGGGCAGTTTCTTTGGACGTAGCAGCAGATCTCATGTCCCGCCCATCTTTAATTACGAAAGCAGGGATGGTTAACGTGAAGTCTTACATGAACCGCATGGTAAAATAATCCTTACTGTGAAACAGCAGACAACTTCATGCCATAATGAAAATAATATTCACGTCATATTATAAGAAGATTGGTGACTTATGTTTGCCGTGAAGAGTGGAAGGAATCTGCCCGGTCGTGGATAACCTTCGCCCCTGGTAAACAGTAGTTTTAAGCGGCGGCGGCGATAAAACGCGTAACTAGCACTCAAGGTAGTTACGCTCATTAAGGTATATAAATGGTGTGTCAAACTATTTAAAGCACACAGCAAGGCATATTCAATTAATTAAGTAAGATCCTTTAATCTCTGATCAATAACAAACAAATTGCCTTAAAGCTAATAACTATCACCAAAAGTTTACAAGATTAACTACTCGAAACTTAAGAGTTTCTTATTTTTCTGTTTACACCTTTCAGCAGCAATTCTAGGTTTACGTGCGCATCGAGTCTGACCCTGCAAATTATCATCAATAGGCTTCTCAGCAACACGGTCTTCCTCTATTTGGTTCTCAGGCCTTAAAAGTAATATAAGGTTAGAAACATGTCTCTTAGTAATTTCTCGTGTCTTGCCCTTCAACACAACAGCACCAGTAACTTCTCTAATATCATTGACTGTCCCTTCCTTAACCAAACCCATAGGATACTGGCTAGGCTTACTATAGGGTTCTTTTATTAAAAGAATATCATTCTTCTGTGAAGAGGTATGTTTAACAGGAAGGTATCTGTTCTTTTTATTAACAGCTTGCTGAGTTAATGTAGCCAGGAACTCCAAATGATACAAATCCACAAGGTTATTCCTAACCTTTCTCAAATGAGAATAGCCATTTTTAATTTTGCTTGACCTGTTAAGAGTGTAGGTGGGATCATCTGCAATCTCTGGTATCCTCTGTAAATCGGGAATTCTATTAGCAGAAGTAAGGTCATAGCTACGAATCAAGCTCTCTGGGGTTATAAGCTGAGGAACTGATGCGTCTAGATTTTCCCCACGCAGAGTCTCTTTGAAAGCAATAGGCCTTCTGTTCACTAAATGTACAGTCTGAGCAATCAAAAATTCAAAGTTCCTTACTTTCAGTACATTATTTTTTATAGAGCCATAGACGAGCTTTTTAGTCAAATTAACACAAGTCTCCACCATCGATCCAAGTTGGCTTTGGCCTTTGAAAAAATGCTCAAACTGAATCAGTTTGACTTCATTTTCCTCGAAACACAGCTTGACCTCGGGATCCCTTAGAAAGTTCATGACGATGTTTGCTCCAGCTACTAGTTGAGTGCCCATGTCAGAAATGCATAACTCTGGCAAACCAAATTCAAAACAATGTAACTGGAAGGCTCCTAAGAACTCCTTTATCGACAAGTCATAGCAAAGTTTTAAATTAATTGCCCTACTCCAATTACAAATTATGCATAATGACCAGACTTTAACCTTTTGTCTGTTCATATGCACAAAATATGGACCCATATAATCCATGAAAATATACCTGAAAGGAATTTCTGGTGCATTAATTCTGAAATCTCTGTAAGAGTTTTGGTTAAGCTTAATTGTCCTTTCATTAAAACGTCGACACACAACACAAGACCTCAACACCTTTTTAACTGTAGAAAAAGACTTTGACACCCAAAACATTTTACGCATCTCTGACAAGACAGAATACACGCCTGCATGAGGAAACCATTCATGATAATCTCTGATAGTCTATTTAGTTAAAGTACTATCCTTAGACAACAAATTAGGAAACCTATACCTCCCTTCATCTTTTAGAAAGGACAGCTTACTTCGTACTCTAAACAGTCCTTCTCTGTCAATATAAATATTAAGTTGTCCAACTATTCATGGCACGTTCACTAGAGTTAAAATATTCAAGATCTTCAGCAAAATAACATCCCTGGTCCCTGGACAGCAACAATCGACTAGCCTCTGCAAAAAAAATTATGATCACTGCGGAAAGCCTTTAAATGGTTAGATTTGTTAGGATCCCTAGCCATCACCTTAATTTTCAGCTTATTGACAAACAATAAAACATTGCGATAAATCAGATTTAATCTATGAAAGCTAGAAACTCTTGAAGTCATCTGAAAATGTTCAATTTCTATATCCTTACTACTAATGTAGGCACCCAAACTGTTTACTGGTATCTGAAAATCCCTTTTGGGATCTGCCTTACTCATGTTCGTGTACCTGGAACAATTCTCCTCCAAAACATGGTGTAATGCTTTTTCAAGTTGAGATTCTATAAGGTTTCCCTTCTCGTGCAATATGGGAAATTCTGTAGGGAGTAAACCTTCTTCTGTGGTACGGTCAGATAAAAGACAACTGTTAATATTCATATCAATATTGAACTATGGAACTGTAGCCATATCACCACTTCTAACTTTATATGGTAAATAAGGGAGATCTTGAAGGAGTTGATCCGTATTACCCTGCAATAATATCCCTGCCTGGGTTTCAGCATAAACTGAAGTTCTACTTTATTTAGCCCAAATAAGATCTCATTCTGAGGTAAGCAGTGGCATGACTTTGACCCTAGAATGACGTCGACACAATCAATTAAGTCATCATGACATGAAAGGTTCTTATCAGCTAACCTATAACCTCTGTCTTTGAATCCTAGTACAACTTTACCCAGTTGAGGAAGCTTCAAATAAATACTTATACTTAGAATGCATAAAGCCTTAACTACTTTAACAACCCCATTAATTTCAATATTAACTTCCACCAACCTGGTTAAATATTTCCGAGAAGAATTTATACCATCTAAAGTTAATGATACATTATCCCTGATCGTATAAGAAATATATTATATGATATGACTCCCAAAGTCTGGGCATTAAGAAATATACTGTACCATGGCTGGGAACCAAATATATAATATTATGTATACTACGACTGGCAAGTTAATCAACCTCTCAAATTCAAAACTCCCTTGTTTCCTTTTACATTGAAACTGTTAAACTTCAAAATATCAATACACGAATTTTGAGACCGTTAAATAACTCCCAGACAGCAATATGTAAAACACTGAATATCCAAAGGTCTCTTAAGCACACTCAAAACCAACCTGGGTAATTACTCTCAAGTACTATTCAAACGTATTTAACTTACTGTGATTCTTAACAAGAATACGAGCAGAATCTGGACTTAAACAATGATGATTGGAATAATACACTTTTTACAAAAATAAATATATAAATTACAACACTTTGAAAAGAATTTACATAAAAAGAATAAGTCACTGGAAAATTAAGTCTGAACAAAGCTTAGGTTAAGAGAAAAATGTTACGATTTGAAATTATATAATACCTTGACTTGAACTATTAAATCTGAATAAACCTTTGCCTATGAAAAGAAATAATACAATGAAAATTATACAAAAGCTTGAAATAATTCTGAATAATACAATGTTCACGTTTGACACTAAATGAATAATAGATAACCAGATCACGTTACAAAATCTATAATTCCCACAGGTTCGTTTACAAAAAACGTTATATGATGCCAACACTCAACCAAATACAATGAATTCAAAATCATCTTCTAGTCTTGGGATTCTTTTCGACGCACGATTTGCTTTAGGGCACAGAGTCACTTAGGAGAGGACATACTAACATACTGCATACCCTAAAAACCAATACAATGGGTTATGTGCAGAAATGAGAGAGGCAAAGGGGGAGGAGGTTATCCTTGGGCTGCAGTTCTATCTCGATCTCTATCTGACTCTAACCCAACCTTGGGTCCCCGTTATATGAAATCTAAATACTTCCAGAAGGTTCCAAAGGATTTGAAAAGTGTGGCCTGTGCCTAAGGACGTCATAGTTTCCAAATAGATAAAAATGTAAAGAGACGAATCAGGGGTGTTTCAGACAACTCTCAGATGCACACCAACGCACCAGCGAGGCGACTCTCCCAGCTAGCTCTGCCCACCCTTTGTCCCCGAAATTATTAAAAAGATAACATCCTCTCACCAGGAATTTACATTTCTAAAGCAACTGGTAGAGAATCTCCCAAAGCCCAAGTCACTGAACACTCTCTCTTGAACATGATGCAATACATCATAAAATCTAAAAAAACATTACCTAAGTCTTTATTCATGTCTCGCACGAATCCTACAACACCCTCAAATAGAAAATGTAAGACTTCGTACCAAACATACGGGAAATAAAAAGTTAATTCTAAAAAATAACAGATTTACATATATTAACTTGAATAAAAAAAATCCATTGAAATTCACGACGAAAGTCTTACGCAATTTACATAAAATACTTACATCTAAATGAGAGTAGCTCATTCTATGGGCTGTCTA
>NC_090728.1:27133993-27163993 GCF_036898095.1 Palaemon carinicauda | reverse complement strand
TTTCCAAAAAGAAGAAATAATCCTAAAAAGAATTCACTTGCCACTTTTGATTTGAAAGAGCTGTGGTGAGAAAGCATCATCTTAATAAAAAATAACTTAAAACTATCTATGCTCAGTAATGGGTCAGACAAGACTTATCATTCTAACCACAGAATATGAAGCGTCACAGTCCATCAATGTTGTCAGTTTTGTCAAACATTTTGCTAATATCAAGGTAAGAAAGAAGTTGGCCTATAGGGTGAAGTGAAAAAGGGAAAAAAAATTTGAGATATTGTGTAAATACATTGAAAATCTAAATGACCCACGCAAGAAGGTGTCCATATTTTCTCTCTCTCTCTCTCTCTCTCTCTCTCTCTCTCTCTCTCTCTCTCTCTCTCTCTCTCTCTCTATTAACCCATATAAAAGGGGGAGAGAGAGAGAGAGAGAGAGAGAGAGAGAGAGAGAGAGAGAGAGAGAGAGAGAGAGAGAGAGAGAGAGAGAGAGTTTTATAATTTTTCCTAGAATGCAAATATGAACAATAAAGGATATTGCTGTTTATTTATCTACTTTTTATCCCAGATGACTGAAAGTTGCTACTGTCTAAGTTGGTAGGAAATAGGGGAGGCCACTTAAAGAAAAAAGAAAAAAAAAAAAAAAAAAAAAAAAAAAAAAAAAAAAAAAAAAAAAAAAAAAAAAAAACCTCGTGTCCCAGGCACCCAGCAGGCTAAATCTGTCCCTGTTCAACATAAAAACATCTTCTGTTTAATCTTTTGAAGTTCTACCAAATCAACTGCCCAATTAGGAAGATCATTCCACAGCTGGAATAAAACTTCTAGAATACGGTGTAGTATACGGGAGGTACAACAATTCCAAAACTACATACAGATAATGAGAGAATTCCATTTGAGAAAGAAGTTAAACAGTGAGACCCCATCTCTCCTAAATAATTCACAGCTTGCCTACTTTTTAAGAATTAAGATTGGAAAAAGTAGGAGTTAACATTAAGTGGGAATACTTTAAAAAACTTATGATTTGCAAAGGATAGTTGTGTTTAGTGAATCGCGTGGGGAATAGCAAAAGAGGATGAAAGATTTGAATGGAGAAAGCAGGATTGTATAACTGAAAATGAATATGAGTAAAATAAGAAAATGTTCAATGAAAATGCAGAAACAACATATGATGGTTATGGACAAACCTCTATAGATCTTTAATAAATATACGTATTTAGTACAGACAGTAAGTGTTTCTCAAGGACAAAGAACTGGAGTTAAAAGAATATGCTTAGTATAGTGAGGTTTTTGGTGAACAAAATGATATTATGAAACGTAAAGAACCCCTTTTTCTAAGTAGAAGAGTATTTAATCAGTATGAACTTATGCATCAGAAACTTGGAGCCTTATTAAAGCCTTAAAACATAAACTAGTTACAGTTCAAATAGCTACGGAAAGATGTATGATGAGAGAAAGAAAAAGAGCAAACTAAAGTAGAGGATATTCTAACATGTAAGAAAAAGAAATGGAAATGGGTAGGTCATAAAATGAGAATGACAAATAATAGATGAACATTAAGAATAACAGAAGAGGTCATTAGACATTGTAAAAGAAGCATGGGAAGTAAGAGAAGACGATGGACTGACGAACTTATACAATTTGTAAGCATAAGCCGTATAGAAAGAAACAGACGTGATTGGAAGTATATATATATATATATATATATATATATATATATATATATATATATATATATATATATATATATATATATATATATATACCGATATCAGATGGAAGTCTTATGAACGTTTTATGAACATATGTATGCTAGAGTTGCTTAATATCGCTATAATATAATTTCAAATAAATATATGAATGTGAGTTCAAATAAATTTGTAGAAGTCGTGAATATTTAGATTTCAGAACTAATGCCAGTAAATATTTTCCTTTACTATTGATTGATAAATAGATCGCTTTGATAGTTAAGTAACTCCCATTTGATAGAAAAACAAACCTTCATTATGTTGTCAGCAAACATTAATTTCAACTTGAACAGCGCTGAGTATCACGGTGAAGTAATTAGTGTCACTGATATGCTACAGGGGATTCAATAAAAGATCTATTAGGACTACTATTATTATCAATACATAAACTCTCCTTGATTATGAGCTCATTTGTTGAGCGAGAGAAGATTCTGTATGAATTTCAAGAAGTTCTGACTACAATCAAAAGCTTTAAAAAAGGCAAAAGCTGCATTCCTGGAAATTTCTCTAAACACTGGGCATGCCCTTGCAAAAATAATCTTTGTCCTGTAAAGGGTAGAAAAATGCCAAAATTCTTCATAGATTTCGTGATAATTCCTACCTACAAGACCAAAGGAAATTACTGCAATAGAGACAAGCTACTGCTCTCAATTAAACTTATTTCTGAATCTGGTATTACACACGGCCAAATGCGGGTTTAAAGTTTTAAAGGCCACTCATGAATGGCAGAGGCAAGGGACAGTGACATTACCCTGTCAAGTAGTACAATGCCCTGGAGACTGACCATATATCATACGATCAGCGCCTATACCACCTCTCCATCCAAGCTAGGACCAAGGAGGGCCAGGAAATGGCTGCTGATGTCTCAGTAGATAGACCTATATGCTCCCCCAAACCCTCCATCCTTAGCTCACAGGGGTGGTAAAGTTTCAGTGACCAAAGAAACTAACGAGTTTGAGCGGTACTCGAACCCCAGTCTGGCGTTCACCAGTCAGGGACGTTACCACATCGGACCAACAACATAAATTTTGTTTTGAGGTAAATCCAGAAGAATTTTCAAGTGCAAACTACAAAATTATATTGAGGATACGTACAAAATGCGGAGTCGGGTATTTAAGAATGACGGAAGCTATTTTTATTAACGAAATGAAGCCTTCTTTAAATTTGTAAGAAGAATTTTACGATAGGCACGTAAAAGTTTATAAATATTTTTTCTGCCCCTTTATATTCATTATTTTTACTACTGACAAAAATGGGCATTTTTTTTTTTTTTACTGCTGATATCCTATGTATTCTGAATATTTTATTTTCACAATAAATATAGAGAAGTGTAAATTCTGGAAGGTGTGTTTCAACATGTAATGATATTGACTATGCATATGCGCTGTACATTTTGTCTTAAATTTTGTTAAACTTTCTTAGATAAGCAGTTAATATTTTTACTCTCGACTCTAGCCATCAACTTTTGGCTTGTTATAAATTGATAGTATTTTACTGACAATTGTAACATAATGGCGAATAGTCCTAATGTTAGATATATAGAGATAATATTTTGGCAAAATACCATTGAAGGATTTAGTCAAGCAGGATTGTGGATGGAGAACGGTGTGAAAGCTCGCAGTAAACCATAGAAAATAAAAGATGTAATCTTAAGACGGATATCTTCTATCATGTTAAGAACTACGAGCCCTGAAGTGAAGAATGCCTAAAGGAAACTGAAAAGGACCAATATTAAAATAGCAAAAGTAAGCAGTCATCTTTCGTTTAACGAAACCCATAATATATATATATATATATATATATATATATATATATATATATATATATATATATATATATATATATATATATATATCATCATCATCATCATCATCATCTCCTACGCCTCAGTTAGATTTCGCCAGTCGTCTCTATCTTGAGCTTATAATTCACTACTTCCCCATTCATCATCTCCCACGTCGTTTCATAGTTCTCACCCTTGTAGGTTTGGGTCTTCCAACCCTTTTGTGCCTTGTGGAGCCCAGTTGACAGTTTGGTGATCTAATCTGTGTTGGGGAGTGTGGAGAGTATAATCCATTTCTATCTACCCCTCGTCATGCTCTCATCCACGTAAGGCAGTTGAGTATTCTCTCTTATAGATTCATATATATATATATATATATATATATATATGTATATATATATATATGTGTGTGTGTGTATATATATATATATATATATATATATATATATATATATATATATATATACATATATATATATATATTTATATATATATATATATATATATATATATATATATATATATATACACATGTGTATAATTCTGTGTGTTATTAGGCAATGTGATCCTCTTTTCTTGGATGGATGTAATCAGGATCCTGGATGTAATAAACACTGGTTAAAAACTTTGTATTTGATACGTATCGATGTGGGAATTCTATTTGGTTTAGGAAAATGAAATGATTTCCCCGCAGAGTTGTTCCCTAACCTTTCTTATCTGCTCAGTATTTGGTGATGCTGATTTGTAGCAGATGTTGGATTGACTGTTTGCAATGTTGCCCTTTGGCAGAAGGTCTTACCTTTGCTTACAGTCCTCCCTCTGGGGAATCTTCTACACAAGAGCTAAGGCAGGTGTAGTGTTGGTGGAAGATGTAATATATCGGCGCCAGGTAATTCTGGGAACAAATAAGAGATATTCTCAATGAGATTGTTACCTTCGCCAACTTCATTGCGAAGGTTATGTTTTGATACACGTTAGTATTTGTTTGTATGTCCGTCTGTGTGTTTATGTTAAGCATAACACAAAAACTATTTGACCAACTCTCGTGAAATTTGGTGGGATGATTGGTCATGATCCAAGGATAATTTGATTAGATTTTGAGAGTGATTGGATTAAAAGCCACGGTCACGAAAAGGTCAAACACTTCATTTGGCCAGGTGGCCAGTTTTTAGCCGATTTGCATTAAATTAGTGCCAAAATGTGCATAAATCAATTGCCTATTTGTGATATACAGCTTGATATAGTGATGCCATTACCTTTGTTAGCGGTTGGGATCAATGAACTTGCAGAAAGTGCGGGGTTTGTTATTACGCAGCCATCGGCGAAGATATGCGGTCTATCGAGTTCCGTCCTGTTTTCAGCGATGTTACCTTAGTTCAGGAGATGAATGTTTGAAGCTCTACACTGAGATTATCTTTATTAGTATCATTTGTATATTAATAATAGTAGCTTGTCTTTTGTCTTGATTTATAACAAGTGAGTTCAAGTTCTTAGAAAAATTATAAAATATGTCATTGCATAAGATTTCTATTGGCATAATTGTTCGAAGATCGAAGTATTCCATGAATAGATTTGCAAGTAGAGACTTCAGAAACTTGACATAAAGAATCTTCTTGTAAAGATTAGAAGTGAAAGACCAAAATTTTTACCATATATATTTTGAGTAATATAATTGTTTCTATCGAACTTGAAACATCTTTGATTTTATTGAAACTTATATATATAAATTATATATATATATATATATATATATATATATATATATATATATATATATATTATATATATATATATATATATATATATATATATATATATATATATATATATATATATATATATATATATATATATATATATACATATATATATTGATTTTATTGAAACTTATATATATAAATTATATATATATATATATATATATATATATATATATAAAATATATATATATATATATATATATATATATATATATATATATATATATATATATATATATATTTATATAGATATATATAAATATATATATATATATATATATATATATATATATATATATATATATATATATATATATATATATATATATATATATATAATTTATATATATATAAGTTTCAATAAAATCAAAGATGTTTCAAGTTCGATAGAAACAATTATATTACTCAAAATGTATATGGTAAAAATTTTGGTCTTTCACTTCTAATCTTTACAAGAAGATTCTTTAGGTCAAGTTTCTGAAGTCTCTACTTGCAAATCTATTCATGGAATACTTCGATCTTCGAACAATTATGCCAATAGAAATCTTATGCAATGACATATTTTATAATTTTTGTAAGAACTTGAACTCTCTTGTTATATATATATATATATATATATATATATATATATATATATATATATATATATATATATATATATATATATATATATGGATTCTTCTCCAAAGTCAGGGGTTTCACATTCTGGCATAGATGAATAACTTCCGGTAGTTTTTCCAACTATTTTCTACTAAAAAGGAAAATGAACCTAAAAAGGGAAACGGTAAGGCTGCCAACAATTTGGACACTTTGTACGTGAAAGATCCTTTGATGGAAATCATGGGGCGTAATGGGACGCCATCTTGGTGGGTCTTGAGAGGCCATAAAAGTACGGGATGAAAGAGTTTTTGGATTCTTCTTTTGTTTTAGCTCACGTCTTTCTTTTATCCAGCATTAGACGATCTCTCTCTCTCTCTCTCTCTCTCTCTCTCTCTCTCTCATAAATACATATAAACCGTTGCCAATACGCTTCCACTGAAACGATAATGATTTATCATTTTTTTTATTATCTTTTTATTAATAAATTTTACAACAGGATCAATACAATACCTTCATATAGACATTATACATAATAATAAATCCCTCATTTATAAGTATGTAAGCCTTATATCCAATAGAATAACTTATATTTCTTTTTATTTATTATTTCACAATAGCATTAAGTACACATTCTTTGGTGAAGAGCTTATCTATTTTATTCACATAAACATTACTCAATATAAACTTGGTTTTTTACATTTTATTCCCTATATAAGTAATCAGGTTTGGGTCGTCTGCCAAAAGACCCAAAGATCGACCCAACCACACTCCTGCTACAAAATCTGATAGTAATACCATTGCTGTTTTCGTCTTTCTTCGATGGTGTCTTAAAATCAAACTTAAGAATCTTTATTAAACTATCTGTTTCAATTTTACAACAGCTATTTAGTATTGACTTTAACCAAATCAGAATGTTTTTTGACGAGGGAAAAAAATTAAAATATGTCAATGTTATTTTTAATATATGCACAAAAAGAGACATTTATCTTCATTCGAGAATTTCATCATATGAAGCCTATCTTTGGTATTAAGTATTTCATGAACATATCTATAAACTGTCTCTGCTCGTCTTATCAATGTACTTATTATTTACATACTTCCAAATCTGTGTCCAGTTAAAAAGGGGGTACAATAACTCTATCTTTGGTTTATAGTCTTTACAGTTTAAAAGTAACCAGTATATTTCTTAAACAGACACCTTAGAATAATTCTTTAAAAGACATACTTTCCTTAAAACATCAATCATCTCACTATATTATAATGATAAAATTAGTACAATCTCTATAAGTTTCATCAGCTTCCATTAAAACACTAGCTTTTATTTTACAATAGATATACATAATTTCAGAGCCGTAACACTTACTCATAGAAATCTTGTTAAAAGTTCTGTACATAATTGCTTTCGATTTATGTACAATATTTATCATTCCCAGCCCTTGTTCTGCCATTGGTAAAAATACGGTATTTCTTACAATTGGTTCACAGCTTGCATTCCATAGGTATCTAAATAAACTCCTCTGTATCTTTGGCATAATCCTGTGGAATTTTATATACATGTGACACATACAACTGATTACAATAAATTTTTGAAACACAGTCAGCCTACTATTCCTAAATATACCTATAACTTTGTTCATCTTACTCTCCAGATTATTCCAATTTAGATTAACACTATCTTGATAATTATTACTATGATAAACACCTGTTTATTATCTACTAGGAACCCTTTTACAGGACGATGAAAAGGAAGCTTGTAGACATGTTATTGAATTTGCCAAATAATTTAAAGGTTTCTGTTCTAGGATATACTAATAATTCTGTTATCGTAGTTACTAGTGACAAAGTAATATTAGAATGTTTTAATATAATCACAGATTATGAAAAGGCAAGTGGTGAAATTCAAACAGGAACAAAACTTCAATTTTAGGAGAAATAAATCAAAATGACCAATAAATGGGTGTCATTATCTTCATAATTCCTGTAGATTCTTTGCCTTGCCGATCTTTCTTATAGGGAATGGATCAGAGATATTACCATTTATGCATACTACACTTTCAGCGTCTTTATACAACATATGTATTAGCTGAATGAAAGTAGGGTCAAAACAAAAGTTGCTCAGTATAGTATATAAAAGGTAATGATCCACAAGATCAAAAGCTTTAGACCAGTCTAAATTTATTATGGCAGCTTGCTTATCATTATCATTTGCATAAATCATAATATCTCTCATAATGGAATTCAAGTTAGTAATTGACCTATCATTAACAGAACTAAACTGCTCGAGGGAAATAATTAAATGTAACACATTCTTCAATCTATTAGTTATTATTTTCACTATTATCTTGAAATCCACGTTTAGCATTGTTATTGGCCCCCAGCTTGTAATAAAACCTACGTCTCCTTCCTTCGGTGTAAGCGTTATTATTCCTTTATTCATTTTAGAGATGGTCTTATATTTGAAAATAAACTTTACTAGGCTTACAAAATCGTTTTTTATTTCTTTCCAAAACTTTTCGTAAAACTCAACAGTGAGACCGTCTATTCCCGGGCTTTTGCCCTTCTTCATCCCCCTTAATGCTTTCAATACTTCTGACTCTGTCACTTTTGAGGTTAAAATATCATTCTCATTGCCATCAATAACTTTATCTACTAGATTTAAAATCAGGTCTTGATAAGACTTTTGACATTTCTCTTTTTTGAAAAGATTTTCAAAATATTCCCTTATATTTAAAGCAATAGCTTTGAGGTTTACTATTTCGATACCATCATCCCTCTTTATCTTATTTACATACGATTTAGAGTTTTCTCCCTAATAGGTACGCTGAAACTTGTTCACCCTTTAATTTATCATCCACCTTTGCTCTAATTATGACTCCTTCACAGACCTCATCTTGAATACTATTTATTCTTAATTTCAAACTTGTCCTTATTTAATACACCTTTTCCTATTTCATCTTTTAACTGCTAGTTCAGTAAATTCAATAGGCCTTATTTTGCTTGGTTAATTTGCTTTGAACACGTGATAAAGAAAGATTTCAGTTGAGCTTTAGCATATGCCTATCAGCACAAAATATTTCTAACACTATCTTTGGTCCTCTTGATATTATTTCAAGTCATAAGAAAATTGTCTCTTACCATATCTGTATCAAGAACATTACTATTAAGTTTCCAGTACCCTTTACCTGGCAACGCTACATTTTCTAATTTCAAAGGTAATACTATAATACAATGGTCAGTCCAGCTAACAGGAATATTTTGAATGTTTGCCACATGGTTACTTAAATATTTTAGATAAAACCTATCCAGCCTTGAGCCATAATTCTCCCTAACTTACGTATACTCCACCTGGTGATGACATGAATCCCAAACATCTATAAGTTTCAAGTTGGTTTTCAAGTTTACTAATGACTTTGATAGAAGTTCAATATCGGAATTAGAACAACCTCTCATACAGGTAATAGAATTCCAATCTTCACCCATTATGATATTACTTATATTGTTCCTTTAGAAATATAAAATATCTGCATTACATAATTTCTCCCTTTCTTTTCTCTTACTATTCCTAGCAGGAGCATAAACATTTAATAATTGAATAGTAACGTTTAAATAACGACAATTAACTCTCATAACATAACCATCAGTATCGTTTTCAGAATTCAAAACTTCCATATTAGATGTCTTATTTAAAAAGATAGCTATTCCATCCTTAAGAATTTGTGTATAATTCATCAAAACTTTGCAGTATTTTTCAACATATTCCAGTTTCCCTTCCCATTTATTATTGTGTTCTTGGACAAAAATTACATCTAGATTATAAAGAAATATAAAGTTTATTATTTTGATTGGCTTATTCAAAGTATCAAGTCCATTTACGTTAACTGTAGCTACATTTAATGTGGATGAAATGAATTTTGTGTATTATGTAAAATACATTTACAATGCAAGATTAAATTGCTTTAAGGATAACTCACAAAATTATTCTGAGAAAGAAAAGGATGAAAGTGACTCGATAAAACTTGGAAACATTTCATACAAAAACAGACTCTGGCAATAAGCTCAAGATGACGCCGAAGAAAGACCAGTGTCAACACATGGAAAGGACAAACCAGAATTTATCATCAGATGATGAAACAGGAAAGTGTAGAAAGAAGCTTAACAATTTCTTCTGTTGTGCATTCTAATTCCTGTTCTTCTATTGAATTGGGTCCTTCATCCTTATCCATTCCTTCGGTCACTATATCAGTAGTTTGATAACGTTGGTTATCTCCGCTTCAACCGTTGCCTTTTCTACATTGCCTTTGTGCAATTCATTTGCTTTTACGCTGGTCTCATCCTTTCCTTCCTTGAGTAGATGAGGGAGCTCTCCTTCTTTAAACTTATACCTTACATCTTCGTGTCTGCAGTCTTTAGCTAGGTGACCTATTTCCCCACACTGAAAGCATGTCCGGGCTGCCCATTATATAAGATAGTCAAGGTGAATTCCAAAACCGTAATTGATGATGGGACATTCTCTTTTAGTCTCGTGCGGGCTGTCCTGACACCTGTCAATAGCCCTTTGAATGGTCCGTCAGCAAATCTGTTCAGCCTGATTCCTTCCACTTTTCCATATTTCGATAAAACCACGATCAGCTCTTCATCTGAGAATACGAAAGGAGCATTCCTTATTGAAACATAGGTGATGGAGGTGCCAAGATGAACCACCTTTACATTTCCTAACTGGTCTGAACATACCTCTTTGCCTTCATAATTTTCCATGAGATCATTGAACACGCGTGGTACTACTTTGACAATTACTCTGTTCTTATTTATAAATTGAACTCCTATAATCGAGTTATGAACCAATTTCCTGTTATCAAATAACATTTTATTAACAATATCCATAGTAGGATATGCAGTAAACTGCAGGCTAAAGGAGTCGTTTCTCCTAAACGGAGTTGAGTATGACCCCATCTTGTTACACTAAAAATAGTCACTGAAAGTGTCAATTGATGGCAGCACCGTCGCCACCGTCTAGGGCAGACTTCCCACCTATGACAGGCTAGCGGGGGAGGGGCCACAACTAAAAATAAGAGAAATTCATAAATTTTTCAAGGTTTATAACTGCACTGTCACTTAATCTACATTCACTATGCCTACTTAAGCACTAACGCCAAATATTCACCGAACAACTCACTACATTTTCTCAACGAAACTGCAGCTATAGCCTCAGAAATAAGCAAAATGCAGAAGCCGCAACAAACTGCTGTTTACCTACAGGATTCTTCTTCTTCCTTCAAAAACACATTAGTAGACTTTTCTACCACCTTGTAGAAATCTGTTTTTATTGCACTTTTCGAATGTTTGACTAATTTTCCTAATTTGTCTTATCATTAGAAAAAGTTTCAAAACTTTGATAACTCACATATTTTGCCTGATAACAATTTATGTGAATTTATCAGATTTAGCGATGATGACGTCATTTCACTTTCCTTGTAAGGCAGCTGTTGGGAAGTGGTGCTTTGATTATTCTCCAGTAAATTGAGATATAAATATTTCAAATGTTTATAATCTTTCTGGAAATTGTATTTGGAAGAACAATTTGTCAAAACTATAACTTTTCTTGGCTTGAGGTGAAAAAAATCTTTTATGTTAAAAAGGTTTCTGGACATGGCGATGATATTGTTATAATTGTGAGCATTGTTCCACATCCGAGAAGTGATCAGTCAATTGTGCTGGTTCGTCGCTTATCATAATGGAAGGCAGGTAATAGAACGACCTGACCTGAAGGTGCAGGCTGTCATAATGAATTGTGATTTCAGGTATCCCACAGGATGTAGTGCATCCGATGAAGTAATTGTTCATATTACTTCCCACTCGAGGAACCATCAACAATATTGCCCCTCCTCCTCTCTCTCTCTCTCTCTCTCTCTCTCTCTCTCTCTCTCTCTCTCTCTCTCTCTCTCTCTTCTTGTAATGTCAATATATTGAAATTCTGCAACGATATACTATGATTATGTAAACTACATATTTAGACCGATATAATTTTTTATCATATATATATACATATATATATATATATATATATATATATATATATATAAATATATATATATATATATATATATATATATATATAAATGTCAATATATATATATATATATATATATATATATATATATATATATATATATATATATATATATATTTGGGCTCAAGCCATGACGTCCTGAGGGAAGGTTCCTTCAGTAGCTTCCTAAGGGTATATATGACTACAGTAGATATTCCCCGATAGCTAAACTAAAGGTTTCACAAAATTCTAACTTCTGGCGCGAGTACCCATAGTTTTGTATTCCTCTAGGTAGGAAGTCTAAACATTTCTTCGAAATCCCAAACCTCAGTAATGAAATGCTTCCAGTGGGAGGAAGACTCCGCCACTTCCAGGATCGTTGGACCTTCGATCCTCGGGCCCACATCATCATCAAGAAGGGACTTGGGTGGAGCTTGGTAACACCACCTCCAAGCTTCCACCAATTCTTCCAACACTCCACCCCCGTCCTGGATATATACCCTTAGGAAGCTACTGAAGGAACCTTCCATCAGGATGTCATGGTTATATCACCCAAAAATAGATTTTCCGCTTCGCTCAAAATAATCTGTTATATATATATATATATATATATATATATATATATATATATATATATATATATATATATATATATATATATATATATATATATATATATACACAAATAAGCCCAGAATTATAAATATTTATGCTATTGTTTTATTTTCAAACTCCACGCTTTTAAGAGAAGAAAAAATCATATTTTTAACTTACTATTGCCTCAGTATTTTAGGAGATACTAGATTCCTCAAAGTATTAAGGACTTTTTTTAGTTGAAGATCTAGTATGGACTTTGATACTTAGACACATTCCCATATAAAAATAATTGTAACTAAAAGATATTGCTCCAACTTTCAAATTTATAATCTCTTTTTCATGTAAGTGTGCTCCGATATCGAAGTAAATAAAAAGCACCATAGACTCAGCCTTTTTAGAAAACGAGCTTATTCATGTATTAACCTTCTAGTGTATTATTTGCTTGGGTTTTATTTGACAAAATAACAGCTTGTATTCTGAAAAATGACATCTTGATAAACTTAGTTTCTAGGGACAATGAAAAACCCTTATGGTAGGGTAAGCCAATGATATGCTACTTTGAGTTAGTTTTATGTCTACAATAAGACCCCCTGACACTTGCACGCATTTGTGGCACGCCTTGTCACCCCTTGTGTTGTGAACTGGAGTGAACGATGCGAGAACTGGTGTGAACGTGACGTGAACAGTGCGTGGCATGCGTGCCATGCGTGCCGAGAATTTTGAAATGTTCAAAATTTGTGGCATGCATTTTCACGACAAAATTGGAGTGAACTTGTCGTGAACGATGCGAGAACTGGAGTGAACTGGAGTGAACAGTGCGGGACGATGCGGGAGGATGCGTGCCAGTGCGTGGCAATTAAATCAATGGATTTATCCCTACTGAGGGACGATGCGGAAGGATGCGTGCCAGTGCATGGTTATTAAATCAATGGATTTATCCCTACTTCCTCATAATCATCAAAGAAAAAATCTGTATAATGACAATATATTCTTTTACCTCTCCCCTTTCCTTATTTAATTGAGAGAGAGAGAGAGAGAGAGAGAGAGAGAGAGAGAGAGAGAGAGAGAGAGAGAATAAGCTTCAATATCTCTCTCTCTCTCTCTCTCTCTCTCTCTCTCTTGGTATTATTATCAGCAAGGATTTGAAGTTCACCAAACAGAGCATAAAAGCTGAAAAGAAAGCACAAAACATAATAGGTTACATAAAGAGACAATTCAAATACAGAGATATAGACATTGTAGGCCTACTACAGCTGTAGGCCTATACAGATACACCATTAAATAAATACATTTAAAATTCATCTATTCCGCTCTTTTATAATATATTAAATACTTTTCCTTTATTCTCCTACACAATCTACAACTTCACCCTTTGAGTAAGTCTATCGGCAAAATTGTTATTCACACTTACACTAACATAGGCCTAGGCACGAATCTAAGGAATTTGCACTTGATTTTTCACTAACTTTTACCCCCTGCACTCTTTTATCGCTCGGAGAGAGAGAGAGAGAGAGAGAGAGAGAGAGAGAGAATTATTGATTTTATAACACAAAAAGAGGACAGAAGTTCTTTATTTCCTTTCTGAGCAGGTGTAATACTTGAGAGAGATATATATTTTCTTCATTTTGCTTGTGGTTTATTGAATGTGTATACACACACACAAACACACACACACACACACACACACATATATATATATATATATATATATATATATATATATATATATATATATATATATATATATATATATATATATAACAAACAGGAAAAGTTACAAAACTGAAAAAAAGTTCACAACTGCCATTTAAATAAGGGCGACTAAAGAAATTTAACCTGGCGAGAGACTTCAATGCTCACAGGGCACCTAACCAACCTAATATTTTCAGAGATAATATCTTTTCTGCCCCAGTTTCAATGATATTAGTTCACAACGATACAACAAAACTAATGAATGGAATAGTCATCTTTCAATTAAATTCTAAGATAATGTAAAGTGGTTTCCAAATATCTGATCAACATATAACTTCCATAAAATTATTCAAACCAGTTAATTACCTATAATAATAATTAAATAATAAAATATATACTAAATATAAGTATAATTGTTACAAATATCTATAAAGATAACCCACACATCAATACAGGGGTTATTAATCAAAGATTAGCACAAGAATACGCTTTTGATAAAAATCATGTAGGAAGCCCCGTCTTTATATATGATGTGGCCAAGTCTTGAACTGGAGTGAACGATGCGTGAACGATGCGGAAAGATGAGTGAACGTGTCGTTAACTTGTCGTGAACTAGACCTGCCAATTCGTGCCATGTCCTGAACATGGCGTGAACTTGTTTGAACTATGCTTGAATGTGTCGTGAACTTGTCGTGAACATTCCGGGAACCTCCCAGTGCATGCCACAAAAGTGGCACGCACTGGCACGCAATATGCCAGAAATGCGTGCAAGTGTCAGGGGGGCTATAGCCTCTAACGGGCAATTACAAACTTTATACGGACACAAGCTAAAAGTCTCGTCATGTTCACGTAGGCTACTTCCGGTACTGCCTTGAATCAATCAGGTTATTATTCGCATGATCAACTTCCGCCCAGATTCGGTTATCCCACGCTTGTGATTCATATCCTGTTGTTAAGAGTTTGGTCGTTACTCTTTTGGCTATTCTCGATATAAATGCTGCATATATTGTAAGCTCATAAACTCGTGAAGCAGTCTTTGACAACAAGTAAGTTTCTGCCTATACACTGAATCATCATCATCATCACCATCTCCTTCTACGCCTATTGACAAAAAGGGCCTCAGTTAGATTTTGCCAGTCATCTCTATCTACGCATTATAAAATCCATGAGGAGGATAAACAACATAGGTGACAACATATTCCCTTGAAGTACTCTGCTGTTCTTTGCACTTGTCATTCTCATGAGCAAACTAAATCAAATTTACATATTTACGAGGAATTCCATGATAACGCAGGACTCTCCACAAAATTATTATCATCCTCATCAACCGTTACTAGTCCACTGCAGAACAAAGGCCTCAGGCATATACTTTAACTCACGTCTGTTTATGGTCTTTCTGTACCAGTTCACGCCTGCAAGCCTCCTTAGTTCGTTGGCCCATCGTCTTCTCTTCCTCCCTTTGCTTCTTTTACAATCTCTAGAACCCATTCTGTTATTCTTAATTAATGTCCATCTATTGTCTGTCATTCTCATTATATGTCCTGCCCATGTCCATTTCTTTTTCTTATAAATTGTTAGAATATCTTCTACTTTAGTTTACTCTCCTATCCATGTTGCTCTTTATCTGCCCTTTAGTGTTATTCCCATCATCATCCTTTCCAGAACTCTTTGAGTTGTAGCTAGCCTATGTTCTAATGCTATGGTAAGGTTCTGTGACGGACCGAGAGAGGAGTTGTGAACACAAAGGCAGATTGGAAAAGACTGAGTTATATATTAAGGAACACTCTTCTTTATATACAAAACCTCAAGGCAACAGGACATAACATGTTCGAGAGACAGACATTGTTCAGAGCAAAACAGCAGACATGAATTTGCATGTTCGTTTGAGTGCGAGGGAAGAGCGAATATACAAGCATATTATATACAAAAGGAATTATGTACAATTGTGTGACACACGGTTGGTACATGGCTCCCCCTCTAAAAATGACATACTGAACATGTTAAATAGGTGCCCTGAATCTGGAGAGGTAGTAGTAACAACTGCGCGGATTAGCAGCAGTGAGTGGCTGTAGAAGTCGTTGGTTGGGGTGCGAGCAAGTGGTGGATGATGGTTGGCTGTTTTGCCGCTCCGGCTCGTCACGGGGTAGGCGTGTGTGTCCTACGGCATTCATAGGCGTGTCCTACGGCATTCATAGGCGTGTGTGTCCTACGGCATTCATAGGCGTGTCCTACGGCATTCATAGGCCTACGGCGTTCATAGGCGTGTATGTCCTACGGCATTCATAGGCGTGTATGTCCTACAGCATTCAAGTCAGCTTCGGTTGAAGTTGAATAGGTGTCCTCTTCGTCACGAGTGGAGGCGTTGATGGAGGTTTTGAAGGTCATGAAGTGGCTGTCCATAAGGGCACGAAGCAGGTTCACCTCACGAGGAGAGCCGTCTGCGGCAGGTTGCAGGCGAGTGATACTGGTCATTTTCCTGAGGGTGAGCGAAGCCCTTTGGTCCCCCAACGGTTGTTGAGAGAGCTGAAAAGGCGTTGCTATACGGGCGGCTGGCGACGGCGAGTACTGCTGCAGAAGGTATGCGTTGACGGCGTCATAGTAACGGTGAGAGGTGTAGGGGGGATGGGGAGGCGGGAGGAGCGAGTCACTCCGGGGTCACCAATGTGACGAACCGAGAGAGGAGTTGTGAACACAAAGGCAGATTGGAAAAGACTGAGTTATATATTAAGGAACACTCTTCTTTATATACAAAAACTCAAGGCAACAGGACATAACATGTTCGAGAGACAGACATTGTTCAGAGCAAAACAGCAGACATGAATTTGCATGTTCGTTTGAGTGGAGAGGGAAGAGCGAATATACAAGCATATTATATACAAAAGGAATTATGTACAATTGTGTGACACACGGTTGGTACAGTTCCAAGTTTCTGATGCATGATGGTAGGACCATCTCATTAAGTACTTTTCGTTTCAGATTAAGTGGCTTTTTAATTTTCACAATTTTTTTTTTAACCAAAAGCTCTCGTCCCAAGGTTAACCTTCTTTAATTTTGGTCTTGTATCCTTGGGAAACAAATATTGTCCATCCTAAGTACGTAGGCCCATATTCGTTAACAATTTCCAAAGGCTCGTCCATAACTCATATTTATTTTCTGCACTTTCATTAAACATTATCTTAGTTTTACTTACATTCATATTCAGTCCTACATTTCTGCTTTCTCTGTTTAAATCTTCTATCATCTTTTGTAGTTCCTCCCATGATTCACTAAACATAGCTATGTCATCTGCAAATCTTTAGTTTTTAAGGTATTCCCCATTAATATTAATTCCTAAATTTTCCCAAATTAAATTATGAAATAAACGTCTCCTAGACATGCTGTCAATAATTCATCAGTGATTGGGTCTCCCTGTCTAACTGCTTTCTCAGTCGGAATTTTCTTACCATATGTAGTCTGGGATTGCTGCATATTCTGCAATGATAGCTTCGACTGTTCTAACATAAGATTCTTCTGTTCTTTGTTTTTGAACTGCTTTCAATATTGCTGATATATTGACAGATTCAAAAGTATTCTTGTAGTCTATAAATGCCATACATTGTGGTTCGTCATAATCTGTTAATTTTTCAATTAGCTGGTTAATTACATGAATATGGTCAGTTGTTGAATATCCCTTTCTAAAACCTGCCTGCTCTGTTGGTTGAGTTGAGTTTAGTTATCTTTCTATTCGGCATAATATGATCTCTCTCTCTCTCTCTCTCTCTCTCTCTCTCTCTCTCTCTCTCTCTCTCTCTCTCTCTCCTCTCTCTCTCTCTCTCTCTCTCTCTATATATATATATATATATATATATATATATATATATATATATATATATATATATATATGATATATAACATATATATATACATATATATAATTATATATATATATATATATATATATATATATATATATATATATATATATATATATATATATATATATATATATATATATGGGGTGTTGTTTAGGTAATAGCTGACTATTTATTTCTTACCCTCCAAGCTAATTAAGCCAATAGGTTTCAACATTGTAGCAGCAGTATTGGTATGAAATCTTCCACTAGTAGAAGCTCCCAATAGAAAGGCCCATTAAGAATATTTTAGACTGAACTGTTGCCGCCGAGTTAGTAGAGGCAGCCAGTTTAAGTCAGCTGATTGAGAAGTCAACTGTACCTATGTCACTGGTGATCTTATATTCGATAATTGATGCGTGTGTAAATGTTTATAGAGTGAAATAGAAAGTAATTATCTTAGAATTGCCTTTTCTTTTAACTACATCAGGACAGAAACTTTATATTCTGCATTTTAATGAACCCATTTTTGTTTTCTATTAAATAGCTAACAGATCTTACTAAAATAAGTCTTGGATATAAAAAAATTTTCCCTTTATCCTCCCTGTTTAATAAACAGAAAAATCTCTCTCTCTCTCTCTCTCTCTCTCTCTCTCTCTCTCTCTCTCTCTCTCTCTCTGTATATATATATATATATATATATATATATATATATATATATATATATATATATATATATATACAGAGAGAGAGAGAGAGAGAGAGAGAGAGAGAGAGAGAGAGAGAGATAAACACATTTTCTTACGAAGCTGGTCTAGCGTAGATTAGATAATTTATTCATGTATTCTATTTATGTTTTTCATCTGTGTATTCAAGATGGCCAGCTCTTAAGGTGAGTTCCTCTATTGTAGGCATAAATTTGGTATGTAAATTACATAAGACTCTCGTCGTTATTTTATTTGTATTCTTCATTCAAGTCAGTATATGTAAATTTACGTATTTTTTAAAGAAATAACTCTTTATTTCACATATTTTGTTATGAAGTCTTATGTAACCTGTTTAAGAATGTTTTATGACCCTACGAGGTATGAACGAGAACTCAGGGAAATTTTCCTTATATATTTTTGAGGTATTGCGTCATGTTTGTGGGAAAATATGCAATTTTTATATTTACCACATGTTTTTGAAGGTTCTCGAAAACCCCAATGTTAGAATTCAATTTTTTTTTTTTTCGAGAATGGAGGGTGGTTGGAGCTAGCTGAGAGAGAGTTGCTGTGCAGCGGGGTTGATTCTCCTGTTCGATACGTGATAGTTGATAACTCTGGTGTTGCTAGAAGCCAGCCCCCAAGCCACAAGAATTATCTATTTAGAATAATCTAGAAGTTACTAAGTTCATATATATGCACCCCCAGGGATGCATAGTAACAGAAGAGAACCAGCCTACCCTGTGGATGATCCAAAGTACACCTCACCTCTCAAGTGCCTCGACAGTGTCCTCTCCAAAGGGAGTTTGGGCCCAATGTATATCGTGTGTAGTGTGTTGAAACGTTGCTGCAAATTTGCCAGAAATTTAAATATAATGTGTTGTGGTTAGTGCTGGTATTGTGCAAATCTTTGTAACTGGCCCAGGGAGATTTATGCAAAAACTTGAAGTATATTTGTATTGTTATCAGGTTAACTATTTTCATTAAGTGTCAAGACTAATTAATAGAGGAAAATTTAATTTCCAGTGAAACAAGTGATTGTATAATTTTCATAATCATTGATTTCTTTTGCCTTAATCTAAGTTTTGTTCAGACTTAAGAGTACGAGTGATTTATTTTTTATGTAAATTCTTTCAAAGTGCTGTAACTTTTATAAAATATATTTATTTTGGTAAAGTGTGTATTATTTCAATCACCAGTGTATATTTCAGTACTCACTCGTATCTCGGCTAAAAAATCGAAGTAAGAGGTTGTTTGAATACAATAGCTCTTAATGATAATTACCTAGTTTTGTTTTGAGTGTATTTAAGAAACCTTTGGATATTCAGTGTTTTTATATATTGCTGTCTAGGAGTTGTATAATCTTCTCAGAATTCGGTTGTTTTTAAATATAACAGATGAATATGAAAACAAAGAGGTGAGTTCGGAACTCAAAAGGTTGTGTAGCTTATCAGTCGTAATATATAAAATATATTTTGGTTCCCAAACCACAGACCATAATATGAAAATACATACACACACATACACACACAGACACACACACACACATATATATATGTATGTATATATATATATATATATATATATATATATATATATATATATATATATATATATATATATATATACAACATAGATTCCTGTCAAGCTAGTGTGGCATTGCCAGAAGTATGACTCCTCAGTCTCTACCAGTCTTTTGGGTAGAAGAGGTAAACTTGCAAAACACAATCTCTCCCAAATTGCCGAAACTGCCCAGATAGGAAAGAGGGAGGGAACGGTGGGAAATGTTGGATATCTGTATATGCATATCTATCTGAATATTTAGCTGTCTTTCTGGACGGCTCGTGTGCATTAGTATAGAATAAATGCTTTTATGTAGGATTTCTGTTATTTTAAGATTAGTCAATGGATTGTAGTAAGTGGTAAATTTTATATACTGTAATTTCACATACCATTACTGCTCAAATAAAGTTTTTTTCCAGCTATATCATTAATGACTAAATTTAAGAACATAATAATCTGATTTGCAGAAAGCAACAATAATAAATGATTTATTTTTCCGTCTAAAAAGGGGGAAACAATTGTCTTCCTCTTAGCTTTAAACTGAAACACATATCAAGATGTGTATCATTTCTATTAGATCTAAATATTTTGTTTCATAGAAATAACATCAACATATGTAAACAAATATCTGAAGTTTATGACTGCTTTATGAAGGAAACATGTCTTACAAATATCATCAAGTAAAATAGTGACCAAATTCTAACAAAGAAGACTCCAGCAAGAAGTTAAACTAGTTAATGATATTAAGGATGCTGAAGAATTTGGCATTTCCTGTTTATGAAATAAAAGTAAAAAACCGATTGACTGAATGACTGCAACTCTAGAATTTTTTTCCGCATCTAAAATCGCTGAATCTGATATAGGTAGAACGAAATCTAATCACCAAAAGAAAAAAAAGAAAACAATTTCAGTCAAAGGTTTTGCCGACGAGTCATCATGCATCCTTTGATGGAAGAAAATCTGCCCTACATAGCAGCCTTGAGCGTTCGGGTTTTAAATAATTTGTTTCTCTGGTATTTGGAAATACTTCACGTCCAATGTGCAGTGTACTTTTTCTTTCCTTGGAAAATTATAAGAATTTTTCATATATTTAGGAGTGTTTGTTCAAGAAAAATCCAAGGTATATGTAGGAGTTAAAATTAATTCTAATATATTTCATATCACCAAAAATGTGACTGTCGTCATAATTCTTAAGTACCTTACTTATGCTGATTTTTTTTTTCTATATAAGAGTCATTATTGTTTGTGTCAGTTTATACACCACTACTTAACCTATCTCCCAGAGATAGAAGCAATATTAGTCCCTGAATAGATACAAAACGTGCAAATAAGGAAACGAGTATCTTACGTGTTGTTTTTATCCAATAGGAAAATCTCCCCAGATATGACCAAAAGTTGAGGATGAACCTTTTGATCAACGACTAAACTTTGCTGGGAAACATGACACGTGTTGTTCATATCTGGTACCTTGAAAAGAAAGAATTAATAACTGTGAGAGAGAGAGGCGGAGATATTGGAAAACAATTTTTGGCTGGAGGCGTTGATGCCAGCCACCCCTACCCCGACTAATCCCACCATCTCTCTCTCTCTCTCTCTCTCTCTCTCTCTCTCTCTCTCTCTCTCTCTCTCTCTCTCTCTCTCTCCTTTTCTTCCTAAGTTCCAGCTAACAGACAGGTTTATCTCGTCGAGTGGTTTCCCTCTTGGTTGGCGAATCTTCTTCTGCAAGCAATCTTTGGGAATAGCAGCGGATGGTTGAAAAGTTTTGGGATTGACGCAGAGGTTGAGGCAAGTTTTTTTTAAGGAGGTTAAAGCCAAGCCGATGGTCCATCAGTCTTCCTCACTTGCAGCCCTCACAGCATCTTTCTTCTTCTCTTCTTCTCCAAATCCTTCTCTTTTCTGAAACATTTTACATCCTTTTATTTCGGTTTCCTGTGACTGTTGCTTTAAGAAAAAGCGTTCAATCTCTCTTATATACGTTGGCCTGGGCACCAGTCACCCGTTAAGACACTACCGCTAGAGATTTATTGGGTCCTTTGACTGGCCAGCCAGTACTACATTGGATCCCTCTCTTTGGTTACGGATCATTTCTTCTTTGCCCATATATAGACTGAATAGTCAAGCCTAATCTTTCCACAATCGCCTCTGTCCTCGTACACCTGACAACTTTGAGATTACCAACTAATTCTTCTTCGCTCAAGAAATTAATTACTGGACTCTACTTGTTCAGTGGCTGCTTTCCTCTTGGCAAGGGTAGAAAAGACTCATTAACTATGGTAAGCAGTTCTTCTAGGAGAAGGACACTCCAAAATCAAACTATTGTTCTCTAATCTAGAGTATGTCATATTCTCTGTACCATGGTCTTTCACTGTCTTGGAGTAGAGTTATCTTGCTTGAGGGTACACTTTGGGGGCGCTATTCTGTCTTCTTTTTCTTTCTCTTGTTTTATCAAGTTTTATAGTTTATATATGAAAGAATTATTTTAATGTTGTTACTATTCTTGAGGTATTTTAGTTGTTCTTTACTTCTCTTATAGTTTATTTCCTTATTTCCTTTCCTCAATAGGCTATTTTCCCTACTGGATCAATTGAGCTTATAGCATCCTGCTTTTCCAACAAGGATTGTAGCTTAGTGAGTAATAATAATAATAATAATAATAATAATAATAATAATAATAATAATAATAATAATAATAATAATAATAATAATAATAATAAAGGCGTGGTATCGTATTCCACAGATCATTAATAAGACATAAATCAATACGCTGAGTTTTTCTTCCAATAAACAGATGCGCAAGTTTAGGTCTTAAGCATTTTTTTTTTTTTTCAGAATAAGAAACCAGATGATACCGACTTGAGTTTTAGATTTTTATTTCCACTAACTTTAACTCCATTGATTTTATTTCGGCAAATTCTAATTTTAGGTTTTTATGATTTTGCGCTTCTTTACACGTTTTACAAAATCATTATTAACAATCATACATTTGATCATATCTTTGTTTTATTCTTATGTAAAGGTATTTTCATTTTATTCTAACTGTGCATATCTCATTCCTTTATTTTGTTTAGACTCTGTTTTATGTTCTATTACAAAATTACCCTATAATACTCATATCTGCTCATTAATTATTTGAATTATAAAATAAATGATAGCCATTAAATATCACAATATGCAAACTAGGTGTTGACTATGATGAATCATATCCATTAATAGATAAACTAATTATAACATATCATAATAAGTCAGTCATTGCTAAATCCAAAATGTTTTGTAAACTAAGTAAGAACAATTTTCCTCATAGCTTTTAAGAATTATACACCTTTGCACCGTTATCATATCAATTATTACTTTCTTTTACATATTCCGATTTATTCTTATATCTCTGGTTAATCAAACTTCAAAAATGTATGCAGCAAAAATCAAAATGACTAAAATATGTTGAAAACCAACGTACAATTTTTTAACAATTGTGGGCAACTACGTAAGCAGGTATTACTGTATTCAGAATATTCTCTAACCATTAAAGTATTTCATTATTTATATTCCAAAAGAACACAGTATGAAGAATATTATCCTCCCCTTAACATACATCGTATCTTCAATTATTTATTACAGCCAAATGACACAGCTTCTTGGAATTTGCATCTGCATATATATTTATGCACAGTTGAACACAAGAATTCCTGGTACACCTCGCTCTGAGGAAGTGCACCTGTAATCCCCTTACTGCTCGGCGATTTCCTGCGTTTAACCCTGACCTTCCCCTCTATCATCTCTCCCTACACTAGCTATTTGGTTACTCACTGTGCAGTACGGATGTGACAAGGGTCACTTCTTCGGAGCGAGATGTGCCAGGAGTTCCTGTGTCCAACCGTACATAGCGCTATGTTTTTCCAAGTACAGAAGATTCCATTTCAACAGAGGAGCAACAGTTATTATACTTTGACCCATTTAAAATGAATTATAAATACTTTTATTTAGGTATGGATTTTACTTTACAATGAAACAAGATCCTTCTTAAAGTAATATCATTTCGGTTTTATGAGGTTCCATAAAAGGACACAGACATGCCTAAACAAGGTCCAAAACTCAATTTACATATATGCATAGTTCCCTCTTATTCTTTATCCGTATAAAAAGTTTTTTGTTAAAAAGGCTAATAACCTTCATTCCATATATAGCCCAAAATATATCCTTCATTCTGCATAAAATTCCTTTGGCCCTGGATAAATATGCGTCAGGTCCCAAAAGCTTCGAATATACAAGCGAGTTGGCTACTGTCCATTTCTGTACAAGTGTCTCGCGTCTGTTACACAGTAATCACTTGATGCATTTTATGTTATTTTCTGCTTGAAGAGATTGCAGTTGAATCGAATGCATTGTTTGGTAATCATTGTAAAAATTCAAACCAAATATCTTTAAATTTCCAATGAAGATTCCTGTCCTCTTTGTCACTCCAGTTACCTGCTCCAAAGATGCAAATCTTATTTTCTTCCCTTCAGCTCCACACGCATTTCCAAAATAAAATTTTTCACATCATCTACCACTTTTAACCCAGTCTCATTTTATATAAATAATATATATTGGAATCATCAATAAAACCAATAAATTATTGAATAGTAAATAATAATTTGATAGACCTCTTCATTGGGAATCTTCATAGCTTCAGAGCATATTTCAAGCAACACGGAAAAGTGCTTACTCTTCCAGGGAACTCTGCTATAACAGCGACGCTGGAGTGACAAATATATATATATATATATATATATATATATATATATATATATATATATATATATATATATATATATATATATATATGTATATACATATATATATATATATATATATATATATATATATGTATATACATATATATATATATATATATATATATATATATATATATATATATATATATATATATGTATATACATATATATATATATATATATATATATATATATATATATATATATATATATTGTGTCTACGTTTATGTCTAATTAATGTGCCTTCCCATAATATATTATCATGTATGGCATATTCTTGTCTCTCTTCCATAATATGGAACTAATTATGTATATTGATGACCTGGCAACAATTGTTGTCAGCGATCTGTTCATTTCATTGTGTCGCCTGAAAAGCTTTCTTTTGTGTCCTGTCTTTTGTAAGTCTTCGATATTCAGAACCTGCATTTCAGGAATTGGCGTTTCCTTCTCTCGCACAGCACAGGCTCGGAAGGACACTGTCCTTATTTACATGAGGTGCACAATAAGAACGTGCAATAATATGGTAAACTAGTGTATGCAACCCGCCATAAATGATATGAACACACATGCACACGCACACATACACATGTTCAACCCTTCCCACCATCACCCTTCACTAACTACAACACGGCAGTTTTTGTTTCAGAATCTCCCTTACCTGGATATAAGTAATCCCTCGCCTAATCTCCCTACCTGATAGACGGCGAGAGACCGAGTAGCTATATGTTTTGCAAAGCCAATCCATGTGACTAGAAATATATGTATTCATAAATATGTATATATATATATACATATATATATATATATATATATATATATATTTATATATATATATATATATATATATATATATATATATATATATATATATTCACATACATACATATATATATATATATATATATATATATATATATATATATATATATATGTATATATATATTTATATATATATGTGTGTGTGTGTGTGTGTGTGTGTGTATAGCCAGACACTTGGGGGGAGAGAAGGGGCTTGGGCGCTGATCATATGTTTATATGGTCAGTCTGTAGGGCATTGTGCTGCTTGATAGGACAATGTCACTGTCCCTTGCCTCTGCCATTCATGAGCGGCCTTTAAACCTCTAAAGTACGTTTCTTCTCAGGATGATAAAATTCAATAAGAATTCATATACGCATTAAAATTTCTTGTGCAGACCTGGTTTCTCATTTGACATTTATTTGCGGATATATCATTTAATTTCATGATCCAAATTCACGTCATAATCTTTCGAGCCTCCTCCAATCTAAAAATACCTCATATTCATTTTCATCCAACATTTTATCGTGGTTCTATAGAGAAATATATGAATACCGAATCACTCCTCAACCGTTAAACTTTCCTTAAAAACACATTGTCTATTGAATTACCCTATTAATTTTCATTAGCTTTTTTAATCTTGTAAAAATATACAATTCAAGATTTTAATGTATTATTATGCTTGCATTTAATGTAGTTCAGGTATCTCATCGTTCATGATGTCTGCGATATTTCGTAATTTGCATTCAGATCTTCCCAGTTTATAACATTTACCGCAGAATACAAAGCAAAGTGTTGGCTGCTTGGGGCTATCCTTTAGCGAGGTTCAATAACAGTATTTTTGACTAGAGTGTGGAGCTTTAGGAGTTCGGATATAGTGCAAAAGGTTTAATGTTTAATGAATATATATTTTACTTAATTATATAACATTTGTGTTTATCTTAATTGGTTTAATTTTTCCACTTATTCTTCAATGCGTCCGTTGAGTTTGTGGCATTCAGTGTTTCCAACCATAATATCATTTAGCTTACGGTAGCTGATTCTACCAACAGGAACGTAAAAGTTGATGATAACCAGGTTCCCCTCCCCCTCCAGTGCCCAAGTCCCTATCACATAATAGTAATAATTACAGTCTATTATAAAATATTCGGTCTTGTTTTTATCAACCAACCATTCTCATAACTATTTCTGTGACATATCTAACCTTTCCGAAACTTTTCTCTCTCTGATGTTTCTTTTACTTCTCAATTTGCCTTTTTATCTACATACCATCTCCCTTCTATTTTGTTCTGATGCCTCTTTTTATGATCATTTATTATCAAAGATCACGTTTGACTTTCTGTAGAAATACAATAACATACCGAGATAGTAAGCAGTATCTACAAAATTAATTTTCTTATGATATAAGACTTCTTGATGATTATTAATCCAGCGCAAGAGCATGTGTTTCACAAAAGGTGTGGCAATCATTCCACTGTCGACGAGTACTTAGTCTCTTTGACTATCAGATATGTGTTTTGTTTCATTTTGCTTAAGGCCGTAGGAATTTGGAATTTATTTTCGTGAAGGAAACTAAGGCGAGGAAAATAAAATATAAATCTCAAAATTAGATTAAGAGTGATATGCAGTAGATAAAGCCACAAATATACATTCGATGAAAATTCTATGAACTATATTGTACACTGTTAAAAAATTGCCTTAAAGAAAACGGTAAAAATCCAGGAATATATGTTGCCAGGCCTTTTCCTTTTTAAAAATGGATATATTAACGTAAAGGAGAGATATTACGGTCACCAACCAATAAAAGATAATAACAAAGCATGGTAAAAATTACAGCCACCTGTATTTTCTGGTTTACGGCTGAGAACAATATATTTTTACGGAAAATTTCCGATTAAAATTGCGGTTTCTTAACAGTGTAGGCAAATAATCAGTGCATAAGTAGTACAACAAGCCCCTCCTTTGCAATGACTAACCCTTTGATAGCAGAATTGTAATCAAACAGAGTAATGTTATCACACTAAGTAAACAGGACACTTTACAAATTATCATATAAATAAAAAAAACGAAAAAAGGTTGTTAGGGAAGAAATTGAAAGGGAAACGAATGATTTAATAGACAATTATCTGAATTTTGTTTTATAATCTATTTGTTTAACTGAACAGAGTTCTATTCTCTATTAACCTATATATTAGAGGATTTCCCTGTCTCTCATTTTCCTTTCTTTGTCTATCATCATACCTTGCCTCTCCCCAATTGTCCTTCCATCTTGCCCTTTAATTGAAGAGCACTTGATTATAGCAAATAGAGGTAGAAACAAGGACATCGTATTTCCACGGCCATCGAGTATTGAAATGGAGTACGTTCAAGCTATCTCTCTCATTTTCTTTCTCATGGAGTGAAATAGCTATATGTTTTACCCCGGGACTACAGTAGAAGCAGCAGTGTAATATCTCTCTACTCAGTTCCCTATCCAAAAGATATGGAAGTACGTGCGCTTGGAAGAGCTTCTTTTTTTATCCCACGATGGCCACTTGGGGTGAAATAACGACGGTAGCATTTAGTATCTATGGCTTCTGTATGCGGTTGTGATGTCGTTTCTTCTCGCTTTATTTCTTCCACACCAACTGAACGGCCGGAGGCGAAAAATCCTTAATGCCAGCGGACATTGTTCCGTCCAATAAACCCGTTTTATCTTCAATGTCTCTCTCCTCGAAGTGGTGAGGATATTTTTCTTAAAGGACCTACACAGTTGTAACATTTTATTAAGCTTGTTGTTGTTGTTGTTGTTGTTTGTGTGGGCTCTCGCTGTTGTTGTTAAAGTAAGCCGACCTTAGGCCAGCACTGGCTGTTTGTCATACTACTGGGCCATAAGAGATTTAAAGCTTTCCTTTCAAAAGAAGAGAAACTTTGAAACTGCATATCACGTAATTTTACTACTCAACTCGTAACCCCCCCCCCCCCCTCTCTCTCTCTATCTCCTTTTCTTTTATGATAGAGAGGTTGAACAATTTTCAAAATAAACCCTTTAAATATGAATTCTAATTTATTTTAGACCTTTTAAAGTGAAAATTGAACTATTATAGAAAATCATTGGTATGTTTTATATATTATAGATTTTAATGTACAGTTTTGATATATTCAATGTCCATGGAAGTAGAAATCTCTATGCAAATCCTCTTCCATGTACCTCTCTCTGTGTGACTAAGTCATATAAAAGGGGTCATTTGACTCAGAATGAATAAATAAATAAATGAATACATGTATGTATATATATATATATATATATATATATATATATATATATATATATATATATATATATATATATATATATATATATATATTACATTTCTTTACTTATTACGTAAGTCAGGCTGCTATAATCAATTAGTAGGCCCTTCATTGTTTATGAAACTATAAAGAATGGATTGAAAAAATTTGTATGTATTGCTTACAAACAAACTCATACAGAGACGATGACAAAAATGAGATATTTTTTTCGGCATATTACATTAAAATTTTTACATACCTGTGATTTTAGAAAAGTTTACTTTTCCCGGGGTTACATTACGGCACTGGAGAACAACGGAGGAGTTTTCAATGATTCTCATAACTGATACGTTAGTCAAAATATAATAATCCTTATTGAAGCCAGACATATGGCCATTTATCAGAGGCATCTTAATGTATTAGGAATTACCTATTTTTTTATTTGTCAAAAAGACATTAGCATTTTCTCAAATAATTTTGAAGCTCCACAGAGTGTTAACTTTAATATCTTATTGTTTTCAGAAAGTATTTTTAAAGGAATTATAGTTCACGTTCGCATCCTCGCTATTCTTCATCGTTCATAATTCAAAATTCAGTTACTTTTAATACTTTATATTAGTATAGATCTGTAAAACCTTATTAGGAGCAAAACATCTAATTTGAACATTGATTTGCAATACCTCTGTGGTTAGGTAATAAAATACACCTCCAGAATATTAAATCATGGATATAATTTCTCAAATAAACCAAACACAACTCCAAAGTAGCTTAGTTGAAGCAACTCTTCATTCTTTTATCATAAACTTCTACTGAAATATGGAACAAAGAAAGACATTTTCCTTGTCTATT
>NC_090728.1:27128993-27131493 GCF_036898095.1 Palaemon carinicauda | reverse complement strand
ATTAGAATCATCATAAAAAAGAGATGTGGTAAAGTTTATAAACAAGATCAAGGAAAACTATCAAAAAAGACAAAACCTAATAAAAAAATATTGAAAATGGCAGACCTATCCAAAACGATAAACAAACTAAAAACTCCAGAAATTCGTAAACACAATCAGACCAAAATTGAGGGAACACTTAAGACAGAAAAAAAGCATCACATTGATGAAAAGAAGACTTTGAACAGGGGGACAACAGATGTTTGCTTCATGGGATGAAACTGGAAATATTATCAACAATAGAGATGGAGTGTTACAAACCGCAGAGGATTTCTATGCAATAGTGATAAAATAAATACTTTGTCAATATAAATAATGAAACACTTGAGCCGGTACCAAAAGTAACACAAGGAGAAATAAAGAAAGCATTAAAAGGTATGAAAAGAGACAAAGCAGCAGGAAAAAGCGACCTAACAACTGATCAAATAATAAATGGTGGAGACTTCTTAGCAGTAAAACTGGCTGAATTTTACACCAAATGTATACAAGAATATCAATTAAGTAAAGCCTGGAGAAGTTATTTTATCACAATAATTCACAAAAAGGGAGACATAAAAGACTTGAAAATTTACCTCCGGATAAGTTTACTTTCCTTAATATATGGAATATTTAAAAAAAAAATCAAATTAGACCCAAGAAATAGACAGCTAGACTTTAAACAACCAAAAGAGCAGGCAGTATTTAGAAGCTGGTATTCAACAACTGGCTATATCTATGTGATTAACCATATAATAAATAAAAATAACAGAATGTGAAAAACCACTATATATGGCATTTATAGACTATAAGAAAGCTTTTAAGTCTTTCAAAACTTCGGTAGTAATGAAAGCCCTTCAAACCTACATAAAACCAATGTGGACATATCGATTGAGATAGGAGCTAGACAGGGAGACCCCATCTCTAAATTATTCACAGCATGCCTAGAAGAGGTTTTTAGGAATTTAATGAATCCTGTAAGGAATTACAAAAGATGATAGATTTGAATAGAGAGAGCTATAGTGTAGGAATTAAAATGAATATTATTAAAACAAAGATGATATTCAATGGAAATTCATATAGACAACAACTAAGAGTTATAGAAAGAATAATGTTATTGGAATATCATTAAGAAACACAAAAAAGCAGCATAAATACGAGAGCAAACTAAAGTAGAGGATATTCTAACAACATGTAAGAAAAATAAATGAACATGGACAGGGCATACAAGGAGAATGACATTCAATAGATGAACATAAAGAATAACAGGATGGATCCATGGGGATTGTAAAAGAAACAGGAGAAGAAAGAAAAGACGAAGGGTGGACGAACTAAGAAAGTTTGCGGTTGTGGACGGGCACTGAAAGGTCTTAAACTGATGCAAGTGGAAAGACATGTATGAGGCCTTAGTTCTGTAGTGGACTAGTAACACCTGGTGATGATGATGATGATGATGATGATATATATATGTATATATATATATATATATATATATATATATATATATATATATATATATATATATATATATATATTTATATATATATACATATATATATATATGTATATATACAACTATATATATATATATATATATATATATATATATATATATATATATATATATATATATATATATATATATATATATATATATATATATATATTTATATATATATCCATACATACATATATATATATATATATATATATATATATATATATATATATATATATACATATATATATATATATATATATATATATATATATAACTATATATATATATATATATATATATATATATATATAAATATATATATATATATGTATATATATATATATATATATATATATATATATATATATAAATATATATATATATATATATATATATATATATATATATATATGTGTGTGTGTGTGTGTGTGTGTGTGTATGCGTGTGTGTGAGTATGTGTGTATGTATATTCATATGTGTATATAGAATTTATATATACATATGTAATAGTTAGAATAGTAATATTACATGTTTAAAACAAATGACGTAATATGTCATGTTGGTTGGAAGAGCTAACCGTGAGATTTGCTATGGTCAACTCAAATTGTAAGCAGGATGTAAGATGCTGAGTTGCCATTCTTTCTTAGTGTCAACACATTGTCTCTTCGTGTGAAAGTTTGTGACGTCACCGGATGCAGGTGTCTTCCGATTCCGTCACTTAGCCAAATTAAAGCAAGTGTACGATATTTGGGATATCAGTAATTTATTCAGTTCATATCTAAACTTCACCAGAATTGGTCATGTGGACCAACACAGCTTCCTCCAGTGATGGAGATGTTTAACTCAGTTGTTTATTCACAATAAAACTTAAAAACCACTAAGATGTGTTCAATAAACCATTTAAATACATCTGAAAACAACTCATACTCAAATGTGTGCTTAAGACAGTAGCACACCAATAAATGGTGGCAGCGATTAAACTCA
>NC_090728.1:27113993-27118993 GCF_036898095.1 Palaemon carinicauda | reverse complement strand
AAATAGTTGTGAATTTTAAGTGACTATTTGAAAAAATACTGAAAAACATTTACTAAATTTAGTAAGAAGATTTAACAGAAAAAAAAATAGAAAACGCATGAAAAATAAGTGTTGTTTTTTGCTAAAGTGTTTTCCCGCTGCTTTCATCAAGGAATACAACTATGTTTAAGGTTGTGTACCTGAATGTAAAAGGTAAAGGTAAAGGTAGGTATCTAGTTTCAGTTCCAGTTTCATCATTAGAGATGCTAACCAGAACGTCAGCCGGGCAAGGCCAACCCGTCCCGGTCCCCAACTGTAGTGCCCAACTAAAGCAGTGGCCTCCCTAATGAAGAGCTTAAACTCACGGTCCCGGGCTGGGATCGATCTGCTGCCAAGCGAATACTAGGCAAACACCTTACCACTGTACTAGGCAAATGTTTATATTATTTAAAAAGTTCCTAAAAATTGAAAAAAAGGAGAAGATAAATGGCTTAGGAACACCAAAAGAAGATTTTAGACCTATTGCAAATCATTGTGCATGTAAGTAGGATTCTCTCTCTCTCTCTCTCTCTCTCTCTCTCTCTCTCTCTCTCTCTCTCTCTCTCTCTCTCTTTATATATATATATATATATATATATATATATATATATATATATATATATATATATATATATATATATATATATATATATATATATATATGATGTGTGTTTGTATGGTTTTATTTATATTTAAATACATTACGTGTCATGTTATTTAAATTTTATCAACGCTATATGTATATGAACTGCAAAATTATGTAGCTATACATAGACCCTGAGTTGCAATTGTGGCGGGTCGAGAGAGGCTGTGACTAAGAAGGCAGGATGAAAGCAACTGAGAAACTTTATTACAGAACATCCGTTTATAAATACATAAACTCCAGACAAAAAGGTCATAAGAACATAACAGGCAATTTCCTGTTCATTTGACAACCATTGCTGCTAACAGTTAACAGTCATGTTTATTCAGGTCCCTATCAGTGAGAGGGGAGAGCGAAGATACAAAGCATAATATCTACAAAAAAAGAAATGTCGTTACTCTGTAGGATCGTGTGACACACGGTTGGTACATGGCTCCCCCCTTAAAATGACATACTGTACATGTTAAATAGGTTGCCCTGATCTAGAGAAGTGAACTGTAGGCGGGTCATCTGACAGGAGATAAGCAGGTTTCAGATGATCAATGGAAACCCAGTCTTCTTTGCCTCGAATGTTTAGTAGAAATGCTTTCAGACGGGCGTTGGATCACAAGGAAAGGGCCCGTGTAAAAGGGCGTTAGCGGTGGCTAGCTAGTGTTGTTCTGAGGAAAACGTGCGTTACAGAGTGCAAGTCTGTAGGTATGTGATGCTTCGCTGGGGACTTTTAAGTCTGGCGTCATGGAGTAAATTTTCCCACGACGTGACGGTAAACAGGTAACGGTATCCTTGTGATGTGTGTAGGGGGCCTACAACGTCGACGTGAATGTGGGTGAAACAATGCTGAGGTTGAGGAAAGGTGCCCACTCCTGAATCCGTGTGTCGATGTACTTTGGAAGTTTGGCAAGAAGTACAGGCTACGGACCCAATCCTTAGCATCCTTAGAAATGCTGTGCCAAATGAACTTTGTCTTCAGCAGCTATGCAGTAGAATGGCACGAGGGATGTGAAAGGCCGTGAATGAAACCAAACACCTGTCAGCGTATGGGAGCAGGAATCCAAGGTCGCAGTCTATCAGTACTAACGTCACAGAGGAGGGTGGTGTTGGAGTTGTCGAGGGGGATATCTTCCCAGATGTCAGACTATCGAGTGAAGGCGTATAACAGAGGCATGTGGTTTGTGCGAATGACGAAGGGCGTACCTTCTAAGAAATGGTGAATGTGACAGACAGCAAAGTGCAGCGACAGCAATTCGCGATCGAATGTAGAATAACCAGATTCTGCCTTGGACAGTTTTCCGCTGAAGAAGGCCAATGAGCGGGGGGAGCTGTTGACCACCTGCTCGAGTACTGCACCAATAGCGACGTTGCTGGCATTGGTGGAGAGAAGGAGAGGGGCATGTGGGATGGGAAAAGTAAGCGCTGCAGTAGTTCTGTTTGCATGTTCAGGCGCCTGTAATCCCCGTACGGACAGAGGGAGCCGTCTTTCTCCAGAACAATGTGTAAGGGTGACGACCATGGGCTGGAGGCCTTTTGGCAAAGGCCCATTTCCTCCATTTCGGCGAACATCTGTTTGGCGGCTGCCAATCGTTCCGGTGCCAGACATCTGAATTTTGTGAAGACTGGGGGTCCCGTCGTCTTGATATGGTGATAAATACCGTGCTTGGCAGGAGCTGTGGGTGTTTGGCGAAGTTCTGGACGGAAAACTTCTGGGTACGAGGTGAGGAGGTGGGCATAGGCATCCGTGGTTTGCACTGATGGGGAGAGCGAGGTTGGAGGGGGCGGGTTGAAGAGGTGTCGACAAGTAAGAGTCTGCGTTGACCAATCGTCGGTGGGCGACATCGACCAGAAGGTGGAAATGAGAGAGGAAATCCGCACCGAGGATTGGCAATGTGACATCAGCAACGAGAAACTTACAAATTAAATTTACCGTTTCCAAACGATAATGTGAGGTTCTCATAACCATAGGTGGGTATCGCAGATCCGTTGGCAGCTACCAGGCTGACGTCAGCAGATGTAGACAGTCTACGTCGTGTCCTGAAGAGTTCCCTTGGCAAAAGAGAACGACAAGCACCCATGTCTACCAAAGATCGCACGCCCGTTCCTGCATCAAGTAAAAAGGAAAGATTAGAAACACGGGAGGCCACCGCCATGAGGAATGGCCTACCTACACGGTTTTTGGCCACTTACAATCCTTGGCACATTTCTTCGTGACTGCCCCGAATCTGTAGTGGTAGTAGCAAAACTGTGGTCGATGGGCAGCAGTAAGTGGCTGTAGAAGTCGTTGGTTGGGGCGCGAGCGAGTGGTGGGTGATGGGTGGCTTTGTCGCCGCTCTGACACGTCACTGGGTAGGCGTGTATGTTCTAAGGCATTCACGTCAGCTTCGGTTGCCGTTGAATATGCTTCCTCTTTGTCAGAAGTGGAGGCGTTGATGGAGGTTTTGAAGGTCGTGATGTGGCTGTCCATAAGGGCGTCGGCTTTGGTCATCAAGTCCTTTATGGGTAAACTATCGACATCGGGTATGGCAGCGTGTACAGGTTTGGGTAAGAAGCGTATCCAAAGGGTCACTGAGTAGGTTCACCTCACGAGGAGAGCCGTCTGCAGCAGGTTGCAGGTGAGCAATACTGGTCATATCCCTTGAGATCGAGCGAAGCCCTTTGGTCCCCCAAGAGTTTTTGAGAGAGCTGAGAAAGGTTTGCTATACGGGCGGCTGGCGACGGTGAGTACTGCTGCAGAAGGTATATTTTGAGCGAGTCATACGCTATTGGGGCGTCTCCTTGTTCCCAAAGCCAGTCGGATATTTCCGGGAAGGTGTCCTCGGGTATCGCCGCGAGAACATAATCTGCTTTGGTGGTTGAGCTAGTCACGCCCCAGATGCGGAATGGACTTCTGTGCGCTGAAACAAAGCAAACGCCTCTCCGCTGATGAGCGACGAAACTTTTAATGGGGCGGCGCCAACTTCCGTGGAGTCTGCCATAGTACCAATGATGGGGGGGGGGGGGTAGGAAGGCGGGAGGAGCGAGTTGACTTCTTCCGTGGTCTCCAATGTAAGGTGCCAAGAGATGCTGTCACTAAGAAAGCAGGATGAAGGCAACTGAGTAAATTTGTTACAGAACATCCGTTTTTATATACATAAACTACAGGAAAAAAGGACATAAGAACATAACAGGCAATTTTATGTTCAACTGACAGCTTTTGCTGTTATCAGTTAATGGTAAGAAAAACAGACATGTTTATTCATTTCCCTATCAGTGCGAGGGGAGAGCGAAGATACAAAGCATAATATATACAAAACAAAAATAAATGTTACTATGTACGATCATGTGACACACGGTTGGTCCACAATCTATCGGTAATAGCTTAAAACTTTTTAACAAAATGTTTCGGAAAGAATGACAAAAAATTGATACAACATCAAGATTTTCGGATTTATTTTTTACGTTTTTGAACTATCAAATGTTTTCTTTGGCAAAATATGCAAATAGATAGACGGTCTTGGAAATTCCTAACCATTATAAATCCTCTTATGCAATGCTGATCACGATTTCTACTACAAGGGAGGTTCTATCATAGGATCTTCATTTGATTGCAAAGAAGAAGCAACCAGTGCATATACTCTTCTTTCATGGAAGGGTGTGAGCTGTCCAAATTTCGTGATGTGGTTCATATTATTCCTGTAAAAACTATAAAAGCCGAAATATTATTTAATGTTACAAAGAAAGTAATAATAGGTTTGGAAAAATGGCTTTAAAGTAATCAGCCATTACTGATAATAATGCGATAAATGGAAAAGCAACCCCGCCAAAGCTGTCTGTAGTCTACTCCTATCCACCTGCAAAGTACATACTTTTGTTTTCAATGTTTAACACTGTACACATACTGACATGTGTCAGAATTAATTGGTTGGATATCAAGGATGATTGTAAAATAATGGTATTTCGAAAATTTCCAATCAGCAAAAATTACAACGAACCAAATATATCCTTTGCTCCCTGGAAGTCATTAGAAGTTAACAATTAATACATTACGCCAAACATCATTTGAAAAACACAACGTAAATTTATTTCTGAGTTTTTTTTAATGGATTTTATTACAGTAATGTGAAATCTTGGGAAAGAAAAACTATTGTATATTTACGATGGTACAGCAAATTTTATAGAGATATTTTTAGATTTGGTGGTCGGTATTTATTGTAAAATCAATATCTTAAGAGAAAAGAATTAATAATGAACAATGTACACCACTTATGTATGATGAGAACGCTATGAAATATAATTTCCTGTTAGGGTTTCTTAAAAACACTGGTTAGATCCTTGGACGAAATTTCCTGGAGAAAAATCGACAGCT
>NC_090728.1:27096493-27101493 GCF_036898095.1 Palaemon carinicauda | reverse complement strand
AAAAAAAAAATAATCTTTTTCTAAGTCAGGGGTTTCATATTTTAACATAAATGTATAACTTACAGTAGTTTTTCCAGCTATTTTCTACTAGAAAGGAAAATGAACCTAAATAGGGAAATGGGAAGTCTGCCAACCATTTGGACACTTTGTACGTGAAAGATCCTTTGATGGAAATCATGGGGCGTAATGGGACGCCATCTTGGTGGGTCTTGAGAGGCCATAAAAGTACGGGATGAAAGAGTTTGTGGATTCTTCTTTTGTTTTAGCTCACGTCTTTCTTTTATCCAGCATTAGACGATCTCTCTCTCTCTCTCTCTCTCTCTCTCTCTCTCTCTCTCTCTCTCTCTCTCTCTCTCTCTCTCATAAATACATATAAACCGTTGCCAATACACTTTTACTGAAACGATTATGATTTACCATTTTTTTCTATCTTTTTATTGATAAATTTTACAACAGGATCAACACAACACCTTCATTTGTACAATATACAAAATAAATTACATCCTTTACAAATAACAAAGTATGTAAGCCTTATATCCTATAGAGTAACTTATATTTCTTTTTATTTATTATTTCACAATAGCATTAAGTACATATTCTTTGGTGAAGAGCTTGTTTAATTCATTTAAATAAACTTTAATCAATATAAACTTGATTTTTTACATTTTATGCCCTATATAAGTAATCAGGTTTGGGTCGTCTGCCAAAAGACCCAAAGATCGACCCAACCATACTCCTGCTACAAAATCTGATAGTAATACCATTGCTGTTTTCGTCTTTATTAGATGGTGTCTTAAAATCAAACTTAAGAGTCTTTAGTAAACTATCTCTTTTAATTTTACAACATCTATCTAGTATTGACTTTAACCAAATCAGATTTTTTTCTGACGAGGGACAAAAATAAAATATGTGCATATTATTTACAATATATCCACAAAAGAGACATTTATCTTCATTCGAGATTTTCATCATATGGAGCCTATCTTTGGTATTAAGTATTTCATGAACATATCTATAAACTGTATCTCTGCTCATCTTATCAATGTACTTATTATTTACATACCTCAAAATCTGTGTCCAATTAAAAAACGGGTACAATAACTCTATCTTAGGTTTATAATCTTTGCAGTTCATAAGTAACCAGTATATTTCTTAAACACACACCTTAGGATATTTCTTTAAAAGATATACTTTCCTTAAAACATCAATCATCTCACTATAATATGATGTGATAAAAATAGTATAATCTCTATAAGTTCTATCAGCTTCCATTAAAACACTAGCTCTTATTTTACAATAGAAATACATAATTTCAAATCCATAACACTTACTCATAGAAATCTTGTTGAAAGTTCTGTACATAATTGCTTTCGATTTATGTACAATACGTATCATTCCCAGCCCTCGTTCTGCCCTTGGTAAAAATACGGTATTTCTTGCAATTGGTTCACAGCTAGCATTCTATAGGTATCTAAATAATCTCCTCTGTATTCGTTTGGCACAATCCTGTGGAATTGTATATACATGTGACACATACCACGTTTTTGCTAAAATTTTACAACTGATTACAATAAATTTTTGAAACAGTCAGCCTACTATTCCTAAATATACCTATAACTTTGTTTATCTTACTCTCCAGATTATTCCAATTTAGATTAACACTATCTTGATAATTATTACTATGATAAAAACCTCTTTATTATCTACTAGGAACCCTTTTACAGGAAGATGAAAAGGAAGCTTGTAGACATGTCATTGAATTTGCCAAATAATTTAAAGGTTTCTGTTCTATGATATGCTGATGATTCTGCTATCGTAGTTACTAGTGACAAAGTAATATTAGAATGTTTTAATATAATCACAGATTATGAAAAGGCAAGTGGTGCAAATTCAAACAGGAACAAAACTTCAATTTTAGGAGAAATAAATCAAAATGACCAATAAATGGATGTCATTATTTTCATAATTCCTGTAGATTCTTTGCCTTGCCGATCTTTTTTATAGGGAATGGATCAGAGATATTACCATTTATGCATACTACACTTTCAGCGTCTTTATACAACATATGTATTAGCTGAATGAAAGTAGGGTCAAAACCAAAGTTGCTCAGTATAGTATATAAAAGGTCATGATCCACTCGATCAAAAGCTTTAGACCAGTCTAATTTTATTATGGCAGCTTGCTTATCATTATCATTTGCATAAATCATATTATCTCTCATGATGGAATTGAAGTTAGTAATTGACCTATCATCAACACAGCTAAACTGCTCGCGGGAAATAGTTAAATGTAACAGATTCTTCAATCTATTAATTATTATTTTCGCTATTATCTTGAAATCCACGTTTAGCATTTTTATTGGCCACCAGCTTGTAATAAAAACCTAAGCCTCCTTCCTTCGGTGTAAGCGTTATTATCCCTTTATTCATTTTAGAGGTGGTCTTATATATGAAAATAAACTTTACTAGGCTTACAAAATCATTTTTTATTTCTTTCCAAAAATTTTTGTAAAACTCAACAATGAGACCATCTATCCCCAGGCTTTTGTCATTCTTCATCCCCTTTAATGCTTCTGAATCTGTCACTTCTGAGGTTAAAATATCATTCTTATTGCTTTCAATAACTTTATCTATTAGATTTAAAAACAGGTCTTGATAAGGCTTATGACATTTCTCTTTTTTGAAAAGATTTTCAAAATATTCTCTTATATTTAAAGCAATAACTTTGAGGTTTACTATTTCGGTACCATCATCCCTATTTATCTTATCTACATACGATTTAGAGTTTTTCTCCCTCTCTAATAGGTATGCTGAAACATGTTCACCCTTTAATTAATCATCCACCTTTGCTCTAATTTTGACTCCTTCACAGACCTCATCTTGAATACTATTCATTCTTAATTTCAAACTTGTCCTTATTTCATACACCTTTTCCTATTTCATCTTTTAACTGGTAGTTCAGTAAATTCAATAAGCCACATTTTGCTTGGTTAATTTACTTTGAACTTGTGATAAAGAAAGATTTCTGTTGAGCTTTCGCATATTCGAACCAACACAAAATATTTCCAACTCTATCTTTGTTCCTCTTGATATTATTTCAAGTCATAAGAAAATTGTCTCTTACCATATCTGTATCAAGAACATTACTATTAAGTTTCCAGTACCCTTTACCTGGCAACGCTACATTTTCTAATTTCAAAGCTAATACTATAATACAATGGTCAGTCCAGCTAACAGGAATATTTTGAATGTTTGCCACATGGTTACTTAAATCTTTTAGATAAAACCTATCCAGCCTTGAGCCATAATTCTCCCTAACTTAAGTATACTCCACCTGGTGATGACATGAATTCCAAACATCTATGAGTTTCAAGTTGCTTTTCAAGTTTACTAATGACTTTGATAGAAGTTCAATATCGGAATTAGAACAACCTCTCATACAGGTAATAGAATTCCAATCTTCACCCATTATGATATTACTTATATTGGTCCTTAAGAAATATAAAATATCTGTATCAAATAATTTTTCCCTTTCTTTCCTCTTACTATTCCTAGCAGGAGCATAAACATTTAATAATTGTATAGTAACGTTTGAATAACGACAATTAACACTCATAACCATCAGTATCGTTTTCAGAATTCAAAACTTCCATATTAGATGTCTTATTTTGAAAAATAGCTGTTCCACCCTTAAGAATTTGTGTATAATTCATCAAAACTTTGCAGTATTTTTCAATATATTCCAGTTTCCCTTCCCATTTATTGTGGTGCTCTTGGACGAAAATTACATCTAGATTATAAAGAAACATAAAGTTTATTATTTTGATTTGCTTATTCAAAGTATTAAGTCCATTTACGTTAACTGTAGCTACATTTAATGTGGGTGAAATGAATTTTGTGTATTATGTAAAATACATTTACAATGCAAGATTAAATTGCTTTAAGGATAACTCACAAAATTATTCTGAGAAAGAAAAGGATGAAAGTGACTCGATAAAACTTGGAAACATTTCATACAAAAACAGACTCTGGCAATAAGCTCAAGATAACGCTGAAGAAAGACCAGTGCCAAAACATGGAAAGGACAAACCAGAATTTATCATCAGATGATGAAACAGGAAAGTGTAGAAAGAAGCTTAACAATTTCTTCTGTTGTGCAATGTAATTCCTGTTTTTCTATTGAATTGGGTCCTTCATCCTTATCCATTCCTTCGGTCACTATATCAGTAGTTTGATAACGTTGGTTATCTCGGCTTTCTTCAACCGTTGCCTTTTCTACATTGCCTTTGTGCAATTCATTTGCTTTTACGCTGGTCTCATCCTTTCCTTCCGTGGGTAGGTGAGGGAACTCTCCTTCTTTAAACTTATACCTTACATCTTCGTGTCTGCAGTCTTTAGCTACGTGACATATTTTCCCTCACTGAAAGCATGTCCGGGCTGCCCATTATATAAGATAGTCAAGGTGAACCCTGAAACCGTAATTGATGATGGGACATTCTCTTTTAGTCTCATGTGGGCTGTCCTGACTCCCGTCAATAGCCCTCTAAATGGTCCGTCAGCATATCTGTTCAGCCTGATTCCTTCCACTCTTCCATATTTCGATAAAACCTCGTTCAGCTCTTCATCTTAGAATCCGAAAGGAGCATTCCTTATTAAAACAAACTTAATGGAGGTGTTAAGATTCACTATCTTTACATTTCCTAACTGGTCTGAACACACCTCTTTGCCTTCATAATTTTCCATGAGATCATTAAACACGTGTGGTACTACTTTAACTATTACTCTGTTCTTATTTATAAATTGAACTCCTATAATCTAGTTATGAACCAATTTCCTATTATCAAATAACATTTTACTAACAATATCCATAGTAGGATATGCAGTAAACTGCAGCCCAACGGAGTCCTTTCTTCTAAACGGAGTTGAGTATGAACCTATCCTGTTACACTAAAAATAGTCACTGAAAGAGTCAATAGATGAAATATTCACCGAACAGCTCAC
>NC_090728.1:27086493-27088993 GCF_036898095.1 Palaemon carinicauda | reverse complement strand
AAAGTTTTTTCCGGCTATATCATAACTGACCAAATTTAAGAACATAGTAATCTGATTTGCAGAAAGCAACAATAATAAAAGATTTATTTTTCCGTCTAAAAAGGGGGAAACAATTGTCTTCCTTGTAGCTTTGATATTTAAACTGAAACACTTATCAAGATATGTATCATTTCTATTAGATCTAAATATTTCGTTTCATAGAAATAACACCAAAATATGTAAACAAATATCTGAAGTTTATGACACCTTTATGAAGGAAACATGTCTTAGAAATATCATCAGGTAAAATAGTGACCAAAGTCTAACAAAGAAGACTCCAGCAAGAAGTTGAAATAGTTAATGATATTGAGGATGCTGAAGAATTTGGTATTTCCTGTTTATAAAATAAAAGTAAAAAACCGATTGACTGAATGACTGCAACTCTAGAATTTTTTCCGCATCTAAAATCGTTGCATCTAATATAGGTAGAACAAAATCTAATCGCCAAAATAAAAAAATAAAACAATTTCAGTCAAAGGTTTTGCCGACGAGTCATCATGCAACCCTTGGTGGAAGAAAATCTGTCCTACACAGCAGCCTTGAGCGTTAAGGTTTCAAACAATTTTTTTTGTCTTGTATTTGGAAATATTTCACGTCCAATGTGCTGTGTACTTTTTCTTTCCTGGAAAATTATAAGATTTTTTTCATATATTTAGGAATGTTTATACAAGAAAAATCCATGCTGTATGTAGGAGTTAGAATTAATTCTAATATATTTTATATCACAAAAAATGTGACTGTTGTCATAATTCTCAAGTACCTTACGTATGCCGATTTTTTTTTTCTATATAAGAGGATTTATTGATTGTGTAAATTTATATACCACTACTTATCCTATCTCCCAGAGATAGAAACAATACTAATCGCTGAATTGATACAAAACGTGCAAATAAGCAAACGAGTATCTTACGTGTTGCTTTTATCCAATAGGAAATCTCCCCAGATATGACCAAAAGTTGAGGATGAACCTTTTGATCAACGACTAAACTTTGCTGGGAAACATGACACGTGTTGTTCATATCTGGTACCTTGAAAAGAAAGAATTAATAACTGTAAGAGAGAAAGGCGGAGATATTGGAAAACAATTTTTGGCTGGAGGCGTTGATGCCTTAAAAGGAAAAGCATTCCTGAAATACACGACTCCAGCCCCCACCCATCCTACCATCTCTCTCTCTCCTCTCTCTCTCTCTCTCTCTCTCTCTCTCTCTCTCTCTCTCTCCCCTCTCTCTCTCTCTCTCTCTCTCTCTCTCTCTCTCTTCTTTTCTTCTTAAGTTCCAGCTAACAGACAGGTTTATCTCGTCGAGTGGTTTTCCTTTTGGTTGGCAGAGCAATCTTTGGGAATAGCAGCGGATGGTTGAAAAGCTTTGGGATTAACGCAGAGGTTAAGGTAAGGTTTTTTGAGGGAGGTTAAAGCCAAGCCGAAGGTCCATCCGTCTTCCTCACTTGCAGCCCTCACAGCATCTTTCTTCTTCTCTTCTTCTCCAAGTCCTTCTCTTTTCTGAAACTTTTTACATCCTTTTATTTTGGTTTCCGGTGACTGTTGCTTAAAGAAGAAGCATTCAATCTCTCTTATATATGTTGGCCTGGGCACCAGTCACCCATTAAGGCACTACCGCTAGAGATTTATTGGGTCCTTTGACTTGTCCGACAGTACTACATTGGATCCCTCTCTTTGATTACGGATCATTTTCCTTTGCCTACATATACACTGAATAGTCTGGCCTAATCTTTCCACAATCACCTCTGTCCTCGTACACCTGACAACTCTGAGATTACCAACTAATTCTTCTTCGTTCAAGAGGTTAACTACTGGACTCTACTTGTTCAGTGGCTACTTTCCTCTTGGTAAGAGTAGAAGAGACTCAATAACTATGGTAAGCAGCTCTTCTATGAGAAGGACACTCCAAAATCACACCATTGTTCTCTAATCTTGAGTAGTACCATAGCTTCTGTACCATGGTCTTCCACTGTCTTGGAGTAGAGTTATCTTGCTTAAGGGTACACTTGGGCGTACTATTCTGTCTTCTTATTCTTCCTCCTGTTTTATTAAGTTTTATAGTTTATATATGAAAAAATTTAATGTTGATGCTATTCTTGAACCATTTTAAAAGTTCTTTACTTCTCTTATTATTTAATTCCTTATTTCCTTTCCTAAATAGGCTATTTTCACTACTAGAGCCCTTGAGCATAAATTATAGCATCGTGCTTTTCCAACTAGAATTGTAGCTTAGCAAGTAATAATAATAATAATAATAATAATAATAATAATAATAATAATAAAGGCGTGGTATCGTATTCCACAGATCATTAGCAAGACATAAATCAATACGCTGAGTTTTTCTTCCGATAAACAGACACGCAAGTTTGGGTCTTACGCATTTTTTTTTTTTTTTTTCAGAATAAGAAACCAGATGATACTGACTTGAGTTGCAGATTTTTATTTCCACTAACTTTAACTCCA
>NC_090728.1:27043993-27071493 GCF_036898095.1 Palaemon carinicauda | reverse complement strand
GATGGCCACTTGGGGTGAAATAACAATGGTAGCATTTAGTATTTATGGCTTCTGTATGCGGTTGTGGTGTCGTTTCTTCTTGCTTTATTTCCTCCACAACAGCTGAACTGCAGGATGCGAAAAATCCTCAAGGCCAGCGGACATTGTTCCGTCCATAAACCCGTTTTATCTTGAATGTTTCTCTCCTCGAAGTGGTGTGGATAATTTTTTTAAAGGACTTACACGGTTATAAAATTTTATTAGGCTTGCCGTTGTTGTTGTTGTTGTTTTTGTGGGCTCTCGCTGTTGTTGTTAGAGTAAGCCGACCTTAGGCCAGCACTGGCTGTTTGTCATTCGACGGAGCCATAAGAGATTTAAAGCTTTTGTTTCAAAAGAAAAGAAACTTTGAAACTGCATATCTAGTAGTTTTACTACTCAAACACCTCTCTCTCTCTCTCTCTCTCTCTCTCTCTCTCTCTCTCTCTCTCTCTCTCTCTTCTCTCTCTCCTCTCTCTCTCTCTCTCTCTCTCTCTCTTTTATGATAGAGAGGTTAAACAATTTTCGAAATGAAGCTTTTAAATATGAATTCTAATCTATTTTAAACCTTTTTTAAGTGAAAATTAAACTATTATAGAAAATTATTGGTATGTTTTAGATAATGTAGATTTTAATGTACAGTTTTAATATATTCAATGTCCATGGAAGTGGAAATTTCTCTGCAAGTCCTTTTCCATGTACCTCTTTCTGTGTGACTAAGTCATATAAAAGGTGTCATTTGATTAACTATAAATAAATAAATAAATATATATATATATATATATATATATATATATATATATATATATATATATATATATATATTAGATTTCTTTACTTATTATGTGAGTCAAGCTGCTATGATAAACTAATAGGCCATTCATTGTTTATGTAATTGTCAAGAATGGATTAATAAAATTTTTATGTATTGCATGCAGATAAACTTAAACAGAGACGATATGCCTGACAAAAACGAGATTTTTTCTCCGGCATATTACATTAAATTCTTTACATACCTACGTTTTCAGAAAAGTTTACTTTTCCTGGGGTTACATTATGGCACTGGAGAACAACTGAGGGGTTTCCAATGATTCTCATAACTGTTACGTAAGTCAAAATATAGTGATGCTTAGTGAAGCCTGACATATGATCATTTATCACACTTCTTCATGTATTAGGAATTACCTAGATTTTTTTTATTTTTTTTTTCAAAAAGGCATCAGTATTTTCTCAAATCATATTGAAGCTCTCCAGAGTGTTAACTTTAATATATTATTTTTTTAGAAAATATTTTTAAAGCGATTATAGTTCACGTTGCGTTACCGCTATTCTTCATCGTTCATAATTAAAAATTTAGTTACTTCTGATACTTTATATTAGTATAGATCTGTAAAACCTTATTATGAGCAACACATCTAATTCGGACATTGATTTGGAGTACTTCTCTTTCAAGGTAATAAAATACATCTCAAAAATATTAAATGATGGAGATTATTTCTCAAATAAACGAAACATAACTTCAAAGTAGCTTAATTGAAGCAACTCTTTATTCTTTTATCATAACCTTCCACAGATATATGAAATAAAAAAAAAGAAATTTTCCTTGTTTATTTGCCTGGATATGAAGAAAAAAAAATGATATGAAAAAAAATGTCTTTCATTTGCTTAATCACCTGAATATTTGGATATAAAAATAACTGAAAGTCAGGGAATGATTACTTTATTGCATAAACTACCATTGTATTTTATAAATAATAGAATAGCCAATCTCGAATCAAAACACTGAGCCTCCACCGAAATCTGATTGGATGCAGAAACAAAATTTCTCCCCACAAAAAAAAAAATGAAAGATTTTAGACTGTTTTTTTTTTTAATGATCTGGCAATAAAATAATTTAACATAATTAACTGATGGTATTCTTAACAGAAAGCTCAAAGCGAAAGTCTTTGACAATTCTTATTTTCCAATATTTTTCCCTTCACTTGCGTACAATAATTGTGAAATAAAGTACTTTGAAGACATCCTCGATTTTTTTTTTCATAGATACTTTCGAATTCGTTGTTATTAAGTAACCAAAATTATTTTAAATTTCACTGGGGTTGTGGTGGCCCATGTGGTAACGTCCCTGACTGGTGAATGCCAGACTGGAGTTTGATTCCCACTCTAGTTTCTTTGGTCTCTGTAGCCTCACCATCCTTGTGAGCTAGGGGTGGGGGTTCGAGGGAGCCTATAGGTCTATCTGCTGAGTCATCAGCAACCATTGCCTGGTCCTCCTTGGTCCCAGCTTGGGAGGAGAGGGAGCTTGGGTGCTGATCATATGTATACAGTATATGGTCAGTCTTTAGGACATTGTCCGGCTTGATAGGGCAATGTCACTGTCCCTTGCCTCTGCCATTCATGGGCAGCCTTTAAACCTTTACTGAAGTCCTTTGGTGTTTGTTACACGGTGAATTATTTATCTTATTTCTAATATATTTTGAAAAGCCTATTCAAAGCATATTCCATACAATATATATATATATATATATATATATATATATATATATATATATATATATATATATATATATATATATACACATATATATATATATAAAATATATATTTATATATATACATACATATATATGTATTTTTATATATACATGTATATATATATATATATATATATATATATATATATATATATTTATATACATATATATACATATATATATATATATATATATATATATATATATACTGTATATATATATGTATATATATATAAATATATATATATATATATATATATATATATAAATATATATATATATATATATATATATATATATATATATATATATACGTATATATATAAATATATATATATATATATATATATATATATGTGTGTGTGTGTGTGTGCGTGTGTGTGCGTGTGCATATATATATATACATATATTTATAAATATATACATATATACATATAAATATATATATATATATATATATATATATATATATATATATATATATATATATATATAACGTCAGAACCCTAGACGTCTAGTAAAGATCTTGCTGTGTCACTAGAAAAGCTGAAATAAATAAACTGGAATATACCGGTGAAATTAAGAGAACTGGGGAATCTTATATAGAGCAAAAAGAGGGCCATAAGTTTTGCTTCAGAGGATATGGAAGGGACGAAGAAAATGGAGTTGCTTTTCTTATCAATAAAGGACTTGCAGGTAACATGAAAGAATATTGTAGCACTATTGATAGAATTGCAAGGTTAATTATCAAACTAAATAAGAAGTATAAAATTAAGATCATTCAAACGCGTGCACCAACAACATCCAGTACAGGGGAAGAAACTAAAACTTTTTATGAAGATCTGGAAATATATATATATATATATATATATATATATATATATATATATATATATATATATATATATATATATATATTTATATATATATATATATATATATATATATATAAACATAAGACTCATTTTACATTTGTTTTCAGTGATTTCATTGCTAAAATAATTCAAAATAAGAATGGAGAATCAGCAGTAGGTAAATTTGGAATAGGCACATTCCATTATAAAAATGAACATAGAAAATGGACACGGAGAAGCACAATAGGAGAAACAAAGAATCAAGTAGATTTTATTCTCAGTGAAAAGGTCAACTTAGTTCAAGATGTAATAGTGTTAAACAAGTTAAAGTGAAGTGATCATAGAATGGGGAGAAGCCAAATTTGTCTAGATCTAAGGAAAGAAAGGGAAAAACTTATTCTAAAAAAGAAAATAAACCATCCTGTAATAAGAGCAAAATCTAAGGAGTTTAGTTTAACAATACAAATAAAGTACTCCTACTTTGAGATTCAGGGCCTCTGTAACACGGTTTTTTCGCAATAATTTTTTATCTATGAATTTCATAAATATAACGCTTATTCAGAATGCACATTATATCTACACATAAATTTTGACTATATTCTGCATTACGCAGGTTGAATAAATTTGGTACTTATAATGTAAAAGTGACGTTTTTTGTAGACGGGCCAACTTATTCAGAAAAAAGGTTTCGAACGCACTCGTTACGTAAGTTATGACGGCATTTCTTCCCTCTTTCTCGATCGATGATTGGCTATACGTAACGAAAGCTATACCTCTGCCAACAATGACACAAAAGTTTAAATAAAAGCAAAGCAGTACACCTTTATGAACTCTGAAATCTCTCCACTGATAATTGTCATAATGAACAAACCAACAAAATATGTTAATAAATACAAAAACACTTCGATTATTAGTCTAACTCCCAAAATAAGTTTCCTAAGAAATTACAGTCTACTTTATAGGTCACAATCAGATTGACAAGGTGTAGGGAATAGTTGTTAATTTTCAAAAACGTAGTAGACAAGCTCATTGATAACTGCTATATCCAATGTCAAACAATTTTTATTTATGGTCTATCTACCTACCTATTTACCGAGAAAAAAAAATAGAAGCCGGTATCGTATTTTGGCTTTAAACCTTCACCAATAATTATCGTCAGAACGATGACTTCATGAGGCTCCACCCACTTTGGCCTGGTTATAATTCAGGATAACACTGAAGGCTATCATGGGCATTGTTGGATCAGAAAATTTAAATTCTGGCTATAAAAACTCATTTCTCGAGTAGTTGTAAGAAGTGCTAAATGATCCTCAAGGATCTCAGCAGTTGGCCTAAACGTTTAATTCATGTATACTACTGTTGCGACACTACTGCTACAGTTACTACGCTAGCACAGATACCCCCCCCCCCCCCACATTTATGTATCGTTCCGCCATTCATAAAGTCTTTGTCATGTTTTTTTTTTTTTCACTGTGCAATAAGCCATGGCCTCCTCAGAAATTAAGTTTAACATTAGATGATAGTTTATTTCATTAAGCTGACAAATTTTGGCAACTGGGTATGTTATTGCCGTTGTTGAAGCTAAAGATAAAGTATGGTATCATTCCTTCATTGCATTATCATCTTTACTACTATTTGTTTGCTACATGTAGTAATTATTTTAAATGATAAATAAATTATGTTCACTTTATTTCTATAAAAAATCCCATTAGATGTACAAATAAAACCCCTAAAACTATTCATGATTTATTTACAAAATGCAGTCATGCCCAAAACATAGCCAACACGGTTGTACGGCCTAAGAAGAAGAAAAAAATCATATCGGATGATCCGTTGGTCTGATGGAGAGTTTAGCACAAAATTCTTATTTTAACAAAAATAGTTATATAAAGACTGTTTACATACAATCTCTCTTTTTCTCTCTCTCTCTCTCTTGGTGGCATAGTGAATAGTTAATGGAAATGTTCAAAATCCTGAATGACATTACAAGTATTATAATCATGTTACGCTAAATACAAATCAGACCATAAACATTGGATTTAAACTAGAAACTGAATAATTGCCTATCCAGGCTATAGTAAATATGTCCTTGGGCTTTCTCTTGACTGTATAAAGTTGCAAGTCGTAAGACAAATGCAGTTTTGCAACCACGGGGGCAATTCCAATTCCTGTTAGCCATTCTTGACTGTTATGGGTTTCAGAGCCGATGGAACAAGGTGAATGGGTGTCTGGTGGATGGGCGGGGCAAAATTTTGTCAAAAGGTGTTTACATTGCTTACGTAATGAATGTTTCCGACTCTTGGCTCGTTATCACTGGCCATGGCGTCGGCTAGATCATTTTTACTCTATAAAAATTAAAACTATCGGGTTTAGGTTATTGATAAAGCTGACAAAATTTGTGTGTGGTTGTAAAATATACATATGTCAACTTTCAGCTACATCCGATGCATTGATAAGGAGCAAAGTCCAAAAAACCGTGTTACAGAGGCCCTGAATCTCATAGTAGCTACATGATGAAATGGAAGCAAGTAAAGGAGAAATTTACACTAATTTAACTAACTTTATATTAGAATCATCACAAAAAGAGATGTGGTAAAGTTTATAAGCAAGATCAAGGAAAACTATCAGAAAAGACAAAACCTAATAAAAAAAAAATATATTGAAAATGACAGACCTATCCAAAACGATAAACAAACTAAAAACCCCAAAAATTCGTAAACACAATCAGACCCAAATTGAGGAAACACTTAAGACAGGAAAAAGCATCAAATTGAAGGAAAGACGACTTGGAACAGGGCGACAACAGATGTTTGCTTCAAGGGAGGAAAATGGAAATATTATCAACAATAGAGATGGAGTGTTAAAAACTGCAGAGGATTTCTATACAATAGTCATGTAAGAATTAATTTCTCAATATAAATAATGAAAAACCTAAGCCAGTACCAAAAGTAACAAAAGGAGAAGTAAATTAAGCATTAAAAGGCATTAAAAGAGACAAAGCAGATGGAGAGAGCGACCTAACAACTGATTTAGTAATAGATGGTGGAGACCTCATAGCAGTAAAACTGGCTGAACTTTAAACCAAATGTCTGCAAGAATATTCAATAAGTAGAGCCTGGAAAAGCTATTTTATCATAATAATTTACAAAAAGGGAGATACAAAAGACTTTCGGTAATATATGAATTTTTTACAAAAATCGCATTAGGCTCAATAGAAAGACAGCTAGACTTTAATCAACCAAAAGAGCAGGCAGTATTTAGAAGCAGGTATTCAGCAACTGACTATATCTATGTAATTACCCAGATAATAAATGAAAATAACAGAATGTGAAAACCACTATATATGGCATTTATAGACTATGAGACAGCTTTTGGTTCTCTCAGAACTTCAGCAGTGATGATAGACCTTCAAACACTACATAAAGCTAATGTGAAAATACCGATTGAGATAGGAGCTAGACAGGGAGACCCCATCTCTAGATTATTAACAGCATGCCTAGAAGACGTTTTTTAAAATTTAAATTAGGAATATTTAGGAATTAATATTAATGGGGAATACCATAACAACTTAAGATTTGCATATAACATAGTTGTGTTTAATGAATCCTGGAAGGAATTACAAAAGATGATAGATTTGAATAGAGAAAACAATAATGTACGAATGAAAATGAATATGAGTAAAGCAAAGACAATTTTCAATGGATATTCATATAAACAACAAATAAGAGTTATAGAAAGAATGTCATGGGAATATCACTAAAAGACAGAAAAAAACCGCATGAATACGAGAACAAACTAAAGTAGAAGATATTCAAACAACATGTAAGAAAAAGAAATGATCATGGGCAGGGAATATAATGAGAATGACAGTCAATAGATGGACATTAAGAGTAACAGGGTGGGTCCATGGCGAATGTAAAAGAAGGAGGAGAAGGAAGAGATGACAAAGCGTGGACGAACGAAGAAAGTTTGCGCTTGTGGACTGGCACTGAAAGGTCTTAAACCGATGCAAGTGGAAAGACAAGTAGGATACCTTAGTTCTGTAGTGGACTAGTAGCTAGGTAGCGTCAGGTTCTAATTTCTTTTATGGTCTCTCGTGGCATGGTTGGTTTCGACCTGGCCTTTCATTAGAAGGGGCTAGCGTTCGATCCCAAGTATGAGGTAGAAATTTATTTCTATCTGAACACGATGTTGTGTTGATATTTATCCATATTGACTCATTAGGGGTAATTTGAATGAATTACTACCAATTGTGTCACGTGGTGGGCCGGGAAATTGGGTAAAACTCGCTGGTTAGAGACTGATGTCTCGCCAGGTAAATCCTCGGACAGCTAGGTAGCGTCAGGTTCCAATTTCTTTTATGGTCTCTCGTGGCATGGTTGGTTTCAACCTGGCCTTTCATTAGAAGGGGCTAGCGTTCAATCCCAAGTATGAGGTAGAAATTTATTTCTATTTGAACACGATGTTGTGTTGATATTTATCCATATTGACTCATTAGGGGTAATTTGAATGAATTACTACCAATTGTGTCACGTGGTGGGCCGGGAAATTGTGTAAAACTCGCTGGTAAGAGACTGATGTCTCGCCAGGTAAATCCTCGGACAGCTAGCTAGCGTCAGGTTCCAATTTCTTTTATGGTCTCTCGTGGCATGGTTGGTTTCGACCTGGCCTTTCATTAGAAGGGGCTAGCGTTCGATCCCAAGTATGAGGTAGAAATTTATTTCTATTTGAACACGATGTTGTGTTGATATTTATCCATATATATATATATATATATATATATATATATATATATATATATATATATATATATATACACAGCTTTACATATGAGACATACTATATATATTTCATAAAAACTTAAAATAATACATACATGAAGTGATCAGGATAGTTTCCGGGAACATGCTGTAAGTTATTTGCATTGGTTTGGAATCTTTAACTATCTTTCATATGCAGGTATATTTTAAGTAAAAATAAATCAACTAACAAATAAAACATAGCTTTGGATAGTCTCTACTTGAACAAATATTTTTTGATAAAACGTCTTTACTTGAACAAATATTTTATGACAAAAAAATTATAACAAAGGATATTCCTTGAAATTTTCTTAGTTAGTATCCGCTTTGTGCTGGTCTCTCTTTTTATATCCATAAATTTTTTTATCTAAATCCCGAAATCTGAAAAAAATACTAATTTTAGCAAAGGTTTCTTAACTGAAGCATATGCGGTGCATCTGCAAATACAAACATTTCTCTATTTGGTGTTGCGTTTTTTAAATGAAATTCTATTAAAGCTGATTAGGTTCATGCCAAAAAGCTTCCATATTCTCATATCAGAAGGTCCTAGGTCATGAACAATAGCAGCAATGAATTGATAGCACACCTGTACTCTTTAAGCATTTAGGAGGAACTCCACGCATCGAAGACTTTACATCATCTTCAGAATCCTCTTGTTGGAAATGGAGGGAACCAATCGTGGTATGTTTTACAATACTTTCGTCCTGGCATCTGCACTGAATTATCCAGCATTTCTCTGTTGATTTGTCTGGAGGAAACTTGAAATATCTTAAGCCTTTACATTTGGAGTAAGGTCTGACATTGTTGCAAACAAAAATAGCGCAATAAGATGGCATCTTTCATAAAATTGTGCATGTAGGTTGAAAGGTGTAGCTCAAGACAATGAAAGCTTATGGCGTTAGGTGGCAGTCTGGCCCCACTGGACGCCCATGACGTTGCATAAGGGGCGGAGCTATGTTTAAAGTCCGCCTCATGAACAGACCCTATGTGTATTGACTGTGGTCGGAACGACGGTTGAAACTGCGTGCCCGAGGAGGGTTTACGACTGTTAATAATATAATCTTATCAAGTTTCTTCACCTCTCTTTCTCTCAAGTACGTTCGAATGTGTTTAGGGATTCCTCGTAGATACTGCTCTAGTATTATCAATTCTTCTGAATCAGCCTTCTCCTTTACGTTAGCAGCCTCTGTCCATCTTGCAAAACATCGTCGTACCTTGTAAGCCTAATCCAGTAAAGTCATTTTCTTTTCCTTTTGTAAATTTCGGAACCTTTCATTATAATATTCAGGGGTCGTCTGATACACTTGCAGCACGCCCCTCTTTACTTCCTGACACTCCATCCTTTGGTCCTGAGAAAAAGATAAGTAAGCACTGCGGTCCTTCCCAAAGAACACACTCTGTAATACCACAAACAATTTATCCTCTGGCCATTTCATCGTTGCTGCGACTGTTTCAAAATGATCGAAGAGCTCATCTGGGGACTCTTCTGTGAACCTCGGAATCAACCTCTATGCTTCCAACACATTAAATACGGGTTCGTGTCTAGCAGGAGTCGTTTCTGTCTGCGCTGTCGACTGTGTTCGGGCATGCCACAGCTCCAGCTCCAATGCATGTCGTGCAATCTCTCGGACTTCTTCTCGTTCTTTTTCTTCCATTAACCTTGCACATCTTGCAATCTCTTGGGCTCCTTCTTGTTCTTTTTCTTCCATTTCCTTCACACGTCGTCTCTCTTCCCTTTCATCTTCTGACTTTGCTATCATATTCAACTTGATCATGTTCTCCTCCACTGCAATTCGTGGAATCTCAGCCTCAACATCCTTAGCTTCCTCCGACAGTTTACAAGCGGTCACAATATTCTCCTCCGGCATCTTTCCCGAGTTTATCAACGATTCTAAGGCTAGACACTTTATTTGGTCCTTAAACATCCTACTCGTGGCATGACCACCAAATCCCATTAAGATAGAGAGCCACTGAGCTTTAGTTACATTAGCTTCTAACACTTCCTGAACACTTGTGTTATTCAAAAACTTTTGGATATTGAACTGTGCCATCTTATACTTTAACAATAAATAATGCCTTTCCAAAAAATAGTATACTAACAATACTCAAAATCCTATCAACACTGTACTATTCAAAAACCTTTAATTAAAACAAGGCCCTGTTATCACCAATATTCAAAACAGACTCGCTCGATCCCAAGGGTCTGAGCAGCAATGTATATTATATGATATGGCTCCCAAAGTCTGGGGACTAGAAATATATTATATGATATGACTCCTGAAGTCTAGGCATTAAGAAATATACTATGCTATTGCTGGGAACCAAACATATATTACATATACTACGACTGGCAAGTTAATCAACCTCTCAAATTCCGAACTCTCTTGTTTGCTTTTACATTAAAACTGTTACATTTCAAAATATTGATACACGAATTCTGAGACCGTAAAATAACTCCCAGTCAGCAATATATAAAAGACTGAATATCCAAAGGTCTCTTAAGCACATTTTAAACCAAGCTGGGTAATTACTCATAAGTATTATTAAAACATATTTAACTTACTGTTGTTCTTAACAAGAATATGACCAGAATCTGGCTTTAAGTAATGATGAATGGAATTATAAACTCTTTACAAAAAGAAATATATTCTATATAAATTAAAACACTTTGAAAAGAATTTACATAAAAATAAGTCACTGGAAAATTAAGTCTGAACAAAACTTAGCTTAAGAGAAAAATATTACGATTTGAAATTATATAATACCTTGACTTGAACTATTGTATCTGAATAAACCTTAGCCTATGAAAAGAAATAATACAATGAAAATTATACAAAGGGTTGAAATAATTCTGAATGATACAATGTTCACGTTTGATACTTAATGAATAGTAGACAACTAGATCACGTTACAAAATCTATACTTCCTACAGGTCCGATTACAAAAAACGTTAGACAATGCCAACGCTCAACCTAATACAATGAACTCAAAATCACCTTCTAGTCTTGAGATTCTTTTTGACACACGATTTGCTTTGGGGCAGAGTCACTTAGGAGAGGACACACTAATATACTGAATACTTTAAAAAACCAATACACTGGGTTATGTGCAGGAATGAGAGAGGCAAAGGGGAGAGATACTATCTCTAGGCTGCAGTTCTATTTCGATCTCTATCTGAATCTAACCCAACCTTGGGTCACCTTTATATGAAATCTAATTGTTTCCAGAAGGTTCCAAAAGATTTGACAAGCGTGGCCTATCGCCTAAGGGCGTCAGAGTTTCCAACTAGAAAAAAAATGTCAAGAGACGAATCATGGTGTTCCAGACAACTCTCAGATGCACACCAAAGCACCCGCGAGATGACTCTCCCAGCTAGCTCTGCCCACCCTGTGTCCCCGAAATGAAAAAAAAAAGATAACATCCTCTCACCAGGCCTTCACGACATTTCTAAAGCCCATGGTAGAGAATCTTCCAAAGCCCAAGTCACTGAACATTCTCTCTCAAACATGATGTAATACATAGAATATAAAAGAACATTACCTAAGTCATTATTCATGTCTCGCACGAATCCTACAACACTCTCAAATAGACTGCGTAAAACTTCGTATCAAACATACGGGAAATAAAAAGTTAATTCTAGAAAATAACGTAGGTCTACATATATTAACTTGAATAAAAAAAATAAAATGGAATTCACGACAAAAGTATTACGTAACTTACATAAAATACTTACATCTACAAGGGAATTGCTCATTTTACGGGCTGTCTAATTCATCTCTTCAATGCACAAATATAAACAATATGTAAAATATAAATATCATTAATAAACTATGGTATTTACTCTACACTAGACAGCATTGTAAGAATATATATATATATATATATATATATATATATATATATATATATATTTATATATATATATACATATATATACATATATATGTATATATATATATATATATATATATATATGTATATATATATATATATATATATATATATATATATATATATATATATATATATAAATGCATATATATATATATATATATATATATATATATATATATATGTGTGTGTGTTTATCTATAATCTATATCATGTTATCATATATATATATATATATATATATATATATATATATATATATATATATATATATATATATACACACACACACATATATATATATATATATATATATATATATATATATATATATATATATATATACATACATATGCAAGTGTAAATATGAATGATAGTAATACAAATAAATTGAGACCGCATTGCTGTCTGATTGGAAGCAATGCGTACGATATTCCAACAAACGAAATTTGAACCAAAGATTTTGGTGGAGATATTTCCCGGATAAAAAATGGTCTCATAGCCAATGCAGCAAAGTTTTCAGACCTGGAAAAGCTGCCTGATCTAAACTGCTCTTAAATCATTTCAGAGGTAACTATCTCATTGGCTCTACCGTATTAGACATTTCATCTAAACTTCAAATTGTTTATTGATTCTTCATTCTAAAGAAATATATAGTGTCTCAACAAAATATAAAAATTTTCTATCTTCATAAAACAAATAAAGTGAAACAATATTTAAATAACTCTTATTATTATGTATTTAAAACTTTATACTAACCTGGATGATTTAGAATGTGAGTCAATAAATTGTATTTAAAAAAAAAAAAAAAAAAAAAAAAAAAACATATTGACGGCGAAATTCAATATTGCTATTTCGGAGACGTATCTTAATCAAATATTTTTACATGCAAAGAAGTTATATTTGCTTTCTGTCCTCGAAAGTTAATGGACGAAAAATTTCTGTTTTTAAAAATACGAGGAAAATCCTATATGCATGATCTGAATAGACAGCTTGGAAGGAGGAATCAGATTGATATGGATTTTTACAGAAAAGGAACATTTATTTTTTGGATCTGCACTTTCAGGAATGGAGGAATGTGATGGATGGAAACAATATGGATTAGAAGTGGGGGAAAAGGGAGATGGTTTGGCTAAGCCATTTGCATAGAACAGGTTGCAAAAGTCCAATAAAGAAAATTGACTCGAAGGGAAGTTCGCAGGAACAAATATTCCATGTAAACTCCAACACTGCTTCTGGCAAAAGACAAGAGAGCTTGTGTCATGTCAGACGAGACAGGGACTTTCAATTCCTTTCAGGGTGAATGTCGGATCAGGACATCGACTAAAGGTTCCTTTGAGACACCGAGATACATCTTGACTCTTCAGTATATTTGTGAACTTTTGTGCAAACTTTATTTGTTCATCTTTTGAATAGGAAAACAAAAATCAAAGATCAAAACTTGAAAAACTTATGTTTTATTCATATTCTCTAAACAAAGAAATTTGAATGAGTATCAGATAAAAATATCACGTAAAAAATAAACGCAATGGGAATTTCTTTCAATTGACAATCATCTAAACCTTAAACTTTATTTATTGCTTCTTCTTTATAAATAAATATAAACACACACACACACACACACACACACACATATATATATATATATATATATATATATATATATATATATATATATATATATATATGTGTGTGTGGGTGTGTGTGTGTGTGTGTATATATATATATATATATATATATATATATATATATATATATATATATATATATATATTTATATATAAATATATGTTTATATATATATATATATATATATATATATATATATATATATATATATATATATATAAAGTGTATCCATTATATACAATATTTTTACACGTCCAAAGATCTTAAAAATATTTTTACAGGTATATTTCGATTATTATAGAATCCTATTTTATGTTTTCACCAAAGGTACAATAATTCAATGTGATTTCCAATCGATAATCAGTGTTCTTATCAACCAGGTTCATAGGAGTCTTTGTTTTCTTGTTCATTTTAGTGTATATGGAATGCATAAAATATTAAGGTCAGGATGCTATAAGAATCAATAGGTTAAGACCACTTATCTTGAGATATCAAATATATCCAACACGCATAATCATAAGAGTTTTGGAAGCTAAATAATTGATAGAAATCAGACCATTAAGTCTTAGTGGAGATCTTTATTACGTTTTTCATGGAGATGAATAGTTGTGCTAATAGCTGTAGGCTAACGTATTAGAATTTCAAGGTGGCCTTTAAAAAAATCACCAGGACCGTGAATTTAAGCTGTTTACTAGGGAGGCTACAGCTGTGGTTTATCATGGCAGTGGGGTGTTGGGCTTGTCCGGCTGGCGTTCTAGTAATCATTCATTCTGATGAAACTGAGACCAGACACTTTTACCATCTGCCTTTACAAAAGTCTTGTTATATATTACCTCCTCTGATGATGTACCACATTCTCTTTCTGATTATGATACTGTATCATATCGTAGCCACCGCGAGAGGAGGCATCTTCACGTGGACATTTAAAATCCTGACACGTTTAGCAAGTAGGCCGAGAAAGCCTACCTCTGAAGTAGTATACCTAAACCAGTTACCGAGAGAAGTCACACCGCTGGTAGAAGATATTTTTTCTATCTTAAAACTATAAAACAGATGAAAATAGTGGTGAATTTAAGTGAATATTTGAGAAAATACTGGAAAACTATTACTAAATTTGATAAGAAGATTTAACAGGAAAAAAAGATATGGAAAACTCGCGAAAAATTAAGTGTTGTTTTGTGCTAAAGTGTTTTCTCGCTGCTTTCATCACGGAATACAACGATGTTCAAGGTTGTGTACCTGAATGTAAAAGGTAAAGGTAAAGGTAGGTATCTGGTGTCAGTTCCAGTTTCATCATTACAGATGCTAACCAGAACGTCAACCGAGCAAGCCCAACCCACCTTGGTGTAAAGATTTCAAGCTACCCCCAGTTTCAATCTAGCCCCGGTAACTTTAAAGCGGTTTCAGATTACCTGGGAGGTACTTTGAAACCGGTTCAAGCTACCCCCCCCCCCTGTTTTAAAGTTACCCCCTCATCGGAAAAGAAAATAATCTATATGCCAGTGCACTTATGCATCATGCATTTATTGCTGACTTCGTAGCAGTAGGAAAAAAGTTTGTTTTCATATTTAGGAAAAAGAAAATGTTTTCTTTTATCCTCTCAAATAGATTCCATTCATGTGCTTCAGGTGCATGAGCTTCACACGGCAATGTGCGTGGAGAAATGGACACAAAAATCAACGAGATGTATACTTTGTTGCCATACTCTTTCTAATTTACGAAGAAGTTTGAGATGTACCTAAAGACAAAAACACACATGCCATATTTCCGACATTGTGTTTCGGGAATAAAGAGAAAGGGATGCCATTTGATGGTTATAGTGGATGCAATTACTTAAGGTGTTAAACTTTAAATCTATAAAAACTCAACTTCAAATTGTTGTAGTTTTGTAACATTATTCAGTCGTACTATAAAGAAACGAGACACAAAATTGCCACTTTTTGGAAAGTATCCCTTATTAAACCTTCGTGCCTTGCGGGCAGGTGATGGTAGGAACCACCTGCGGCAAAAGTAGCTTGCTGCTTGAGCTCCACACCCTAATGAGGGGAGAGAGAGAGAGAGAGAGAGAGAGAGAGAGAGAGAGAGAGAGAGAGAGAGAGAGAGAGAGAGAGAGATGATAAAACAGAGATGTCTCAAAGATTCTAGTAAATCAAGGGAGACACACAAAAAGCATCATAAACTTTTCGTCAGCCATAATGGAAGGTTATCCATCCCCATACAAAGCAACAGTAGGGACACAGTATTTGCTGGTCAAGCGTGAGAGATTGTTTATAATATTTAGAAATATTTTGCTTGAGAAAAACTGGAAGGAGTTGGTCCTATTACTGATGTTTTTAAAGCAATTTTTCGCTTAGTAAAAGCAACCAATTTAAGCAAAACTACTATCACAGTAAAATTAATAGTATCGTAATTTTGAACAATGGTTCCATAAGCAGTTGCTACTGAATATATCCCCATCTTCCATAATTGTAATGGTAACACATCTTATCATAAAGAAAAATAAGATAAACCTCCAACAGTATCAAACAACAAGGCATAAATAAGATAATGGCTCATCAAAAAAGCGTATCACCAAGAGACAATATGTTAAAATATCACCTTTTGGAAATGGTCAAGGAATACTCCTGAAATATAGATAACACATACGTGATTGATAAAATTGTAGTTGAAATGGTCACAGGGTCGGTTTTAGGACATTTGCGTACTGGACGTTTGCGTCCTGGACAGTTGTGTCCCGGACAATTGCGTCCCCGGACAATTGCGTCCTCGGACATACGCGTCCCAGACATTTGCGTACCTGTATGTGTGTTTTACTGATTCTATAAAGCTTTTTATCTTTACCTTTACTCTATACTTTTACACAATAATTTTATTTATACCTTTACCCACACTGAATATGCATATGTTTTAATGGCATCAAGTAATTTGGATTCTTACTTCATGCTTTAACAATAATTATAACTTTAGCCACATTGGACACACAAAAGAACACACACACATACACACACACACACACACACACACACATATATATATATATATATATATATATATATATATATATATATATATATATATATACATCAATATTTCATTTGCACGTTTTATCATCTTTAAAACTTTATAAAATTGAAAGTTTTTTATACATATGTATAGACCATGAATTTTCTATCAACCTATAAAGATTAGGTCATATTTTTTTTCAATAATGACTTAGGATGGCTACTTTTAAGCTCAAATCTAAAAGGTATGCATGTTATGAGCAACTCACCACTATGTAACTGAAGTAAATAAAAAAGGAAACTAAGGTAGAACTTCCTTGAACTAAATGTCTCTTCTGCTTCTACAGAAATCAGGAATTGTTTTCAAGAGGTCTACGTAAACACAAAAGTAAAATGATAGTTAAGTACAGTAATTTTCAGTTCTGTACTTCAGCGGTTTTATGCAGTATATTTTATATACAGTGATTAGTAGTTTTGTAATTGAGCGATAACGTACATACATAAATACATACATACTTACATACATATATACATGTATACAGACATACAGATAGACAGAGAGTCACTTCCGTATCTTTTAACAAATATTACCTGGTCACTAAAAACAAGTACAGGTACGCAAATTGCCGGGACGAAAAAGTCCGGGGACGCAATTGTCCGGGGACGCAATTGCCCGGGACACAACTGTCCGGGACGCAAATGTCCAATACGCAATTGTCCTACCACCCACAGGGTCATTCATCTTCTTCCAAACTATTGCTAATCCAGTCCGATTAAACATATTTGGGCACAAGTGAAGACCTATGTCGCAAAAAAAAAAAAAAAAAAAAAAAAAAAAAAAAAACACAATCAAATAGTAGATTCAAGGGTAGGCCTACTTAAAGGAATAAAAAATAACTGCATTCGGTGACAAAAGAAAATTGAGCGAATGGCGTAAAACACGCCGAAGAAATACAGGTGGACAATGCAAAGCAAGATGTGATAATCGATAAATATATTTATTCATTAGTAAGGAGGAATCTTCTTGAAAAAAAATTATGTTGTCATCCATATCAACAAAGAAGTTCTGGTGTATATCGAAAGACTAATTTCAAAATAATAGTTAGATGTATGAAATTCTTTTCATTCTCCTTTATTATTATTATTATTATTATTATTATTATTATTATTATTATTATTATTATTATTATTATTATTAGCCAAGGTGCAACCTTACTGAGAAGGGAAACAAATAAGGAGAAAGAAATAAAGGAAAGATATAAAGTTAGAATACAAAGATAACAAGAAGGCAAATAGGTATTGTATCTTTAAAGAAATGTAAAAAACAAACTGATAACAAGAAAATATAGCGAGCATGTTGATCTGCCAACAAAAATAGTAAGATAATTATTGTAAGAGGCAATATGTCAAAAGAAAAAAAAAATCGGCTGTGGCATTCAAAAGATTTTTTTTTTTTAATAGGTGTTCGATTCCCTAAGGAGATCACTACAAGAATTTAGTGAGGTAAGAAGGTATGCTACGAAGTCGAAAATATGGCACCATACATATTTGTCTTCAGATACACGTCGGCCTTCGTAAATCTAACAGAGTATAGTGTTCTAAGATTGGCTTTTTCGTTTTCCGAAGCTCCCTCTGGGTACTTGGCGTTCACTACGTAGTGTGGAGGGCCGAGAGAAGGTTGTGACTCAAAGACAGTATGAAAGCAACTGAGTAAATTTATTATAGAACACTCTCCTTTATATACAAAAGCTCAAAGCAACAAGATATTTCATGTTAAAAAACAGACACCATTACATTTGAGAAAAACAGACATGTTTATTCTGGTTGTTTTTAGTGCGAGGGAAAAGTGAAGATACAAGCATAATATATACATAAAATATACAACACACGGTTGATACATGGCTCCCGCCCTAAAAATGACATACTGTACATGTTAAATAGGGCGCCCTGATCTAGCGAGGCGAACTTTAGGCGGGTCATCTGGTAGGAGATATGCAGGTTTTAGACGATCAATGGAGACCCAGTCTTCTTTGCCACGAATGTTTATTAGGAATGCTTTCGGACTGCGTCGGATCACAAGGAAAGGGCCCGTGTAAGGGGCCATTAGCGGTGGCTTGCTAGTATCGTTGCGCAGGAAGATGTGCGTTGCAGAGTGCAAGTCTGTTGGTATGTGATGCTTCGCTGGGGGCTTGTAAGTCTGGCGGCATGGAGTAAATTTTCCCACGACGTGATGTATGCGCTGGAGGAAGTTGTAGAAGGAAAAAATTCGGCAGGGACGATTAACGGGTCGCCATACACCATTTCAGCTGCCGAGACGTCGAGGGTGTCTTTAGGAGTGGTCATTAGTCCCAGGAGGACCCAGGGAAGCTGAGTAAACCAGTTGGAATCCTTGCAGCGGGACATCAAAGCGTCTTTGAGGGTGCGATGAAAACGTTCAACCATTCCGTTGGCAGCGGGGTTTTAGGCCGTTGTGTGATGTAGGGTGATGCCCAGGAGATTTGCTAATGATGTCCACAATTGAGAGGTGAAAGTGGAACTCTGTCAGAAGTAATATGCTTAGGGATACCAAATCTTGCAATCCATTCTGAGGCGGACGTTGCAGTTTCCATGGGAATGGCTTCAGGCCAACGAGTGGAGCGGTCGATGACAGTAAACAGGTCACGATGTCCTTGTGATGTGGGTAGGGGGCCTATAACGTTGACGTGAATGTGTGCGAAACGACGCCGAGGTTGAGGAAAGGTGCCCACTCCTGAATCCGTGTGTCAATGTACTTTGGAAGTTTGGCAAGAAGTACAGGCGTAGTCCCAATCCTTAGCATCCTTAGAAATGCTGTGCCAAATGAACTTCGTCTTCAGCAGCTGTGCAGTAGAACGGCACGAGGGATATGAAAGGCCATGAATAAAATCAAACATCTGCCGGTGCATGGGAGCAGGAATCCAAGGTCGCTGTCTACCAGTACTGACATCACAGAGGATGATGGTGTTGAAGTCTTCGAGAGTGAAGTCTTCCCAACGGAGAGACGTGCAGGATGTCCTACATGCTTGATACTCTGGATCCTGTCGTTGGGCTTCAGCCAGGGCGTTGTAAACCAATCCCAGTTGAACGGCAGCCAACGTGTTTCTTGACAGGGCATCGGCAACAGGATTAATTTTCCCAGGGAGGTATTGAAGGATGCAATTGTATTCAGCCATGGCGGAGAGATGTCGGTTTTGCCGGGCGGACCAGGCGTCAGGCTGTCGAGTGAAGGCGTGCACCAGAGGCATGTGGTCTGTGCGAATGACAAAGGTCGTACCTTCTAAGAAATGGCGAAAGTGACGGACAGCCAAGTGCACCGCCAACAATGCGCGATCAAAAGTAGAATAACCCCATTCTGCCTTGGACAGTTTTCTGCTGAAGAAGGCCAATGGGCAGGGCGAGCCGTTAACCACCTGTTCGAGTACTGCACCAATAGCGACGTCGCTGGCTTCGATGGAGAGAAGGAGAGGGGCACGTGGGATAGGAAAAGTGAGAGCCGCAGCAGTTGATAGGGCCTTCTTTGCATTGCAGAAGGCAGCTTCTTGAAGGGGACCCCACTTCAGGTCCTTTGGCTTGCCCTTAAGGGAGGCATAGAGGGGAGCAAGAGTGGCAGCAATGGCTAGCAGAAAACGGTGATAATAGTTGATCATGCCCAAGAATTCCTGCAGAGCTTTGACGGTCGAGGGCACGGGGAAGTCCTGAACGGCTGCTACCCTCTCAGGGAAGGGATGGACTCCTTCAGGAGTGATGCGGTGCCCTAAGAACGACACTTTGTTGGCGCCAAAGGTACACTTGTCGTACCGGACTTCAATGCCGTTTTGTTGCAGGCGGTCGAGCACGATGCGCAGGTGACGGAGGTGTTCCTCTTCTGAGGAGGTGAACACAAGTATGACGTCCATATAACATACACAGAAAGGGAAGTCCCCTGAGATGTCATCCATTAGACGTTGAAATTTGGCCCCAGCATTACGAAGGCCAAAACAGGAGTAATTGAAGATAGATGTACCAAACGAAGTGGTGATGGCGGTCTTGGGGATGTCTTCTAGGTTATGATGGTTAGGAAGCTAAAGTCAGAAAATTTGCAGCACCCTGCTGATTGCATGTTAGAATAGTCCAACAAGTACTTCTAAATAGATTGTTCAGATACAGATAAATATAAATCCACTTGTTGGACATTATAGATATGGATAGTATGACCGCCATGACAGTTTTCAAAATGGCTGCCAATTTCTAAACTTTTTGTCATATTTCAGCTTCTAATTGCAATAAACTCACAATGTTGGAGGCAATTCCTATGTTTTTCATCGTGCATAAGTTGATTCTGGCATTAAGATAGAACTTAGTGTACACATTCTCCAAAAAAGGTTATTTTTCAAAAATATTTAACAAAATATGTAGGGGTTCCTAATTCACATTGCTAAGAATTAGAACCCTTAATATACAAAATGAAATGCGTGGATTTTTAAACCTAGCTTATACTTGTAGTGAACTCGTATTGATTAAATTGCTTTAATTTTGTATTGCTATACTGGGTTAAGTCTGTTTGGGGTGAAGATTTATATGGTTATCTACGGATACATCCCTGATTATACATAATATCTTAGGATAGTCGCTCCGGGGGTTAGAACCCTGTGATACCTGACGGTAATTCTCTTGTAATATCACTCTCCGAAATATTATACAGTAGGAAGCTGCCGGAAGGAACTTCCATCAGGGCGACATGGCTATCTCACCCAAAAATAGATTTTTCTACTTCAAAATCCGTTTTTTAGTGTGTTGGTAACTTGGTTATGTTTACTATTAATAGTAATCAGATTCGACTGTGGTTGACCTGTTACAAATTTTGTAATCATCGTGTTTCGGTTTTGTTTGTTGATCTTAGATGTAATGTATAACCTTGGAATTCGGGGGTTGTTTGATTGTATGTTTAGCTGTATGTTAAATTCTATAATTTCTTATTTTGGTATCTTATTTAAACGTTTTATTATTCTTCAAATCTATTGTCAGAAACTGAAGAGGTGTAGGTCCTGTTTATTGAGTTTGAGGATTATTGCTCAGAGAATGCCACTTTTTGTTATTGTAGAACCTACATGAAGTTGATCTCCATCCTCCTGAGGTTCACTCCCTCTCTTTGTGAGGGAGACTGGGGCCTGTTCCTTACATAATTTTCTGAATTGCTGCCTTGGGTTGGAGCATTTGATCATTCCTATTACTCACGTTAGGGAGCTTTATTCCTAGTTGATATGCATATGCTACCCAAAACTGCTCCAGAGGTGCACAGAGGCTTTATTGCAGGAGACTCTGTAACAAAAGAAACAAACCACAAGTTCAACGAAATACCTGAAGACCAGGCTATTGAACATGTTAACAAGGCTAGCAAGGTAGCTGGAGGGCTGATGAGGATTATAAAAACAGACACCGGCCGTGACAAATGGGGCCTAACTTTCAATGAGAGAGCTCAGCTAACCAGAGATAATAAGACGATGTTCAATGTAGCGGGCAATGAAGAAGATGATGATGAGCATGAGTTTGAACATTAAGATTTTGGTTCCAAGAGAATGAAGCAAGACCAAGATAATGTGCAAAAGCTAATTGACCTGTTAGAGATTCACAATCCATTTGACCACAATTCCCGAGAACTAGTCTCAATTACAACAAGTGATATTGCAAATGAAGTGGTTACAAATGACCTTCTGCATGCTGAAGTTACAGGGAAGTAGATTGTGTCAGAGTTTGTGGAGAACAGGTTCACTAAGAAGACAATAGGTTTTCACGACAAAATCAAATCAACGAATCTTAAAACGTTTGAGCGCATGTACACTGTGGAAGTCAATGTCGGAAAGGAAAAACCTGTTGCAATAAAGGCTGACAGAAAACTACTCATGCGTGTGGTGACAGCAATGCAAACAGGCAGAGATATTGACATGAACAAAATGTTGGAGCAAGAGATTTGTGCAGTGCCACTTTCTCTGGCAATGCCTGATGGGAGACTGCATCTACCTTAGAACATTCAGAACAAAGCAGACCTTGGCAAGATTCTCCAGCAAGGCTTGCCACATAATGTTACGCCTGAACCATTACAAACATGCACTGTCATTGATGGAATGGCCATGATCCAGACACTAGGAAATAGGATAAACGCTAAGACTCTCGGCGAATGGCGAATGGGCCGATGCTGTTGTTGATTATGTCAGTCATATGTTTTCCAACAGTTGTTCTAGGGTTGACCTTGCCTTTGACCAGTACAGGAAGAAAACAATCAAGTCAACAGCTCAAAGTCAGAGAGTACGATGCAAGAAAGCAATCAGTTGAGATGTGAAAACAAGAAGTCAGTCCATGGGGTAGTGGGATAGATTCATCTCCGTAGTTAAAAACAAAGTGAGCTTAGCCAATTTTCTATGCCTAGATTTGGCAAACAAGTTCCACAGTCAAGAAGGAGTTGAGCTGGTATTGAACGGAGGATTCACAGACCCTGCAAAAGTGTGGACATCATCTGCTCAGCATGAAGAGGCGGACACCAGGATTCTTCTCCATGTGAAGGATGCAAGTGAACAGGAATACCCACAAGCTATTGTTGTGAGCTGAGACACTGGTGTTCTTGTTCTCCTTCCTCCCTCTCAGCCACAGCTCAGCCACTTTCTCTGGATGAAAGCCGGAACATCTAAAAAGCAACACTTTGTTCCCGTTCATTCTATCAACATCATAGATTCGTAGAGAGCATCATTTCTCACATTTCATGCTGTAACAGGTTCGGATAGTACAATCCAGTTTGCTGGAATTGGGAAGTCCTCTGCATGGGTTATCTTCCAACAAAACTAACAGCTTCTGCAGAATCTTGGCAAGGAAGACTTTCCAGAAGAGAATGTGATTGCTGATACAGTCCTTTGTTTGCAAGCTGTATGTTGCCAATAACCAAGAACACTCCATCCAGAAAGTCAGGTGTGATCTATTTCTTGGCTTGACCAAATCAATTGAGAATCTGCCTCCAACTCGTGATGCTTTGATTCTTCACATCAGGCGCGCACATTATCAGTCCCTAGTGTGGAGAAGAACCTTGGAAGCTGAACTGTATCTTCTTGCACCTGAGGAAAGTGGGTGGGAACTGGTGGTAAAAGAAGGTAGTGAGATGCTTCAGCCACAACTGATGACTGGGAAGCCAATCACTGCATTCTGTTTGGAGCTCACAATATGCAAATGTCGAGCAGTTTGTGCACCGTGACGTTGCAAATGTACACATAATGGACCCGGATGCACACAAGCATGTGGATGTAAAAGCCTTTGCAGAAATCCATTTACTGTTCAAGTTCAATAGGCATTTGTGAAATGTTTGTTCCTTAAATGTTTCCTTCAATATACGTAGTGATTGTTCTGCTAAGTCTATTTTTCAGATCATTTACCCTCATTTAATTTTTACCCCATTTTCTTCATTTTCCTCATAAAACTGGCAATAATACGAACTTTTGTGGTCCAAAACAAAACTAAAGTTCATAAATATGTTTTTCCAGTTGAAATATGGTGTAATTGTCACAAACATAAAAAATTTCTGTCCATTACAACCTACAGTATGAGTAAAACAAATTCTGATGGCGGCCATCTTGGAAACTGTCTTGGCAGCTGTACCATCCACATTTACAATGTCCAACAAGCTGAACTAGACTTCCCCATGCCTTGACACTTAAAAAACACCTGTTGCACAATTCTAACATGAAATCAGCTGCGAGCCATTTTTTAAGCTAAATACAGAGTTTGACTACCTGACTATCATAGGCACCTGATAATACCCCTTCAGGAGGTTGAGCGTAGAGAAAACCTTTGCTTTGTGAAGGTAGGAGGTCACGTCAGCAATGTTTGGGAGGGGGTAGTGATCTGGTTCTCTTTGCATGTTCAGGCGCCTGTAGTCCTCGCACTGACAGAGGGAGCCGTCTTTCTTCAGAATGATGTGTAAGGGTGACGACCATGGGCTGGAGGCCTTTTGTCAAAGGCCCATTTCCTCCATTTTGGCGAACGTCTGTTTGGCGGCTGCCAATTGTTCCGGTGCCAGATGTCTGAATTTTGCAAAGACTGGGGGTCCCGTCATCTTGATATGGCGGTAAATACCGTGCTTGGCAGGAACCGTGGGCGCTTGGCGAAGTTCTGGGTGGAAAAATTCCGCTTACAACCTGAGGAGGTGGGTGTAGGCATCCGTGGGTGCGCTGATGTGGAGAGCGAGGTTTGAGGGGGCGGGTTGAAGAGGTGTTGACATGTACGAGTCTGCGTTGACCAATCGTCGGTGGGCGACATCGACCAGAAGGTGGAAATGAGAGAGGAAATCCGCACCGAGGATTAGCAATGTGACGTCAGCAACGAGAAACTTCCAATTAAATTTACCGTTTCCGAACGATAATGTGAGGTTCTCATAACCGTTGGTGGGTATTGCAGATCCGTTGGCAGCTACCAAGCGGACGTCGGCAGACGTAGACAGACTACGTCGTGTCCTGAAGAGTTCCCTTGGCAAAAGAGAACGACAAGCACCCGTGTCTACCAAAAATCGCACGCAAGTTCCTGCATCATGTAAAAAGAAAAGATTAGAAACACGGGAGGCTACCGCCACGAGCGATGGTCTACTTACACTTTTTTGGCCACTGACAGTCCTTGGCACATTTCTTCGCGGTTGCCCCGAATCGGAAGTGGTAGTAGCAAAACTGCGACGGATGGGAGGTAGTAAGTGGCTGCAGAAGTCGGTGGTTGGGACGCGAGCGTGTGGTGGGTGGTTGGTGGCTTCGTCTCCGCTTCGGCACGTCACGGGGTAGGCGTGTATGTCCTACGGCATTCATGTCAGCTTCGGTTGACCTTGAATAGGCGTCCTCTTCGTCAGGGGTGGAGGCGTTGATGGAGGTCTTGAAGTGGCTGTCCATTAGGGTGTCAGCTTTGGTCATCAAGTCCTTTATGGGTAAACTATCGACACCGGGTATGGCAGCGCGTATAGGTCCGGGTAAACGGCGTATCCAAAGGCCACGAAGTAGGTTCACCTCACGAGGAGTGCCGTCTGCAGCAGGTTGCAGGCGAGTGATACTGATCATTTCCCTGAGGGCAAGCGAAGCCCTTTGGTCCCCCAACGGTTGTTGCGAGAGCTGAAAAAGCTTTGCTATACGGGCGGCTGGCGACGGCGAGTACTGCTGCAGAAGGTATGTTTTGAGGGCATCATACACTATTGGGGTGTCTCCTTGTTCACAAAGCCAGTCAGATATTTCCGGGAAGGTGTCCTCGGGTATCGCCGCGAGAACATAATCTGCGTTGGTGGTTGAGTGAGTCACGCCCTTGATGCGAAACTGGACTTCTGCGCGCTGAAACCAAGCAAACGCCTCTCCGCTGGCGAACGATGAAAGTTTCAATGGGGCAGCCGCAGCTCCAACTTCCGTAGAGTCTGCCATAGTACCAACGATGGAGGGACGAGGTGGTGTGGAAGGCGTGAGGAGTGAGTCGACTTCCGGGGTCACCAATGTGGCGGGCCGAGAGAAGGTTGTGACTCAAAGATAGTATGAAAGCAACTTAGTAAATTTATTATAGAACACTCTCCTTTGTATACAAAAGCTCAAAGCAACAAGAAATTTCATGTTCAAAAACAGACACCGTTACAGATGAGAAAAACAGACATGTTTATTCTGGTTTCACTTTAGTGCGAGGGAAGAGCGAAGATACAAGCATAATATATACACAAAATGAACTACGTACGATCGTGTGACACACAGTTGGTACAGTAGTCAGATGATATCGAGGTTGTCCGATTTCCATTCAGCAGCCATACTGACGGGTTTTTGGACAATTGATGCTGTGATCGGGTTAACCAGGATTTATATACATCCCAAAACACCAGAGATCAATGGCTTACTACCGCGTACAAAATAATCAGATAACAATAAAAGGGGGGTTTGATTTGCGGCTCAAGAACGAAAAAATGGTCATCGTAACTATCGTCCTCTTTGTGGTTATCCAGATGAATTAAGGAACGCTAGACTTATATGCACTAGTATTATACATCATACATATTTACTCACTGAATGTGTCTTAAGTTCGTTTTGAAAAAAAAAAACAAAAAAAACACGTACGAGTATATTAATCGGCAAGAAGAACTAAGACGATAAATGGATAAATACATAACATCAATAAAATTTATCAATAGAGGAAACCGTACATGTATATACATGTAATCTAAAAATTTTGTGTTGACTCTGATCAAAAGCAATTGATTGATATTTATAAATGATGAGATACTACACAAAAATAAAGGGGGTTAGATTGAAACCAGGGGGTAGCTTCAAACCTGCTTCAAATCACCCCCGGGGGTAGCTTGGAACCGGTTTTAAGTTACCACCCGGTAGTCTGAAACAGGTTTCAAATTACTGAGGGGTAACATTTGGAGGGGGTAATTTGAAACCGGTACACCTGTACCCAACTGTAGTGCCCAACCAAAGCAGTGGCCTCCCCAGTAAACTGCTTAAACTTACGGGCCTAGGCTGGGATCGATCTGCTGCCAAGTGAATGCTAGGCAATCATGTTACCACTGTACTAGCCAAATGTTGATTCTAATTTCAAGTTTCCTAAAAATAATAAAAGGAAAAGATAAAAGGCTTAGGAACACCAAAAGAAGATTTTAGACCTACCGCAAATCATTGGATATGTAAGTAGGAGTCTCTCTCTCTCTCTCTCTCTCTCTCTCTCTCTCTTTATATATATATATATATATATATATATATATATATATATATATATATATATATATAT
>NC_090728.1:27038993-27041493 GCF_036898095.1 Palaemon carinicauda | reverse complement strand
ATATATATATATATATATACATATATATATATATATATATATATATATATATATATATATATATATATATATATACATATATACTGTATATATACTCTTACGAAGCTGGTCTAGTGTAGAGTAAATACAGTAGTTTATTCATGATTTTATTTATGCTTTCAATTGTGGATTGAGGTGAATAACCAGTCCATAAGATGAGTTCCTCCTATGTAGATGTAAGTTTGGTATGTAAATTTTGTAAGACTTCCGTCGTTAATTTCATTGTATTCATCATTCAAGTGAGTATATGTAAATTTACGTTATTTTCAAGAATTAACTTTTCACTTTATGTATTTTTGTTAAGAAGTATGATGTAATCTGTTTGAAAGTTTTATGTGAACATATGAGACAGGAACAGGCACTTATATAAATGTTATTTTTTTACATTATCATGAAGTATTGCATCATGTTTGTGAGAAAATCGGCAATTCTTATATGCCACATGTGTAGGAAGATTCTCGAGGGCCCTAGTGTTGGATTTTATCTTTTTTTTTATTTCGAGGACAAAGGTGGGCGGAGGTAACTGAGAGAGTTCGTCTCCCTGATAAGTAGGTACGCGTCCATGAGAGTAATTTCTGGGAACCTTGCTCCCTTGGGCGAGTCCCCAAGCTTCCAGATCTTGGTTCTGGAATATTCTGAAAGTAGCTAAGTCTTATATATGCACCCACAGGGCTGCATAACAGCAGTAGAGAAGCAGCTGTCCTGTGAAAGAGCCAAAGTGCCCCTCATACTCTCTCTCTCTCACTACCTATAATGTTCCCTCTCAAAAGTATCTCTGTGCCCCAATGTAAAATGCTACTCTAAAAAATATATATATATTTAATCAGATGGTCCTAAAAGAATCAAATTATGCAACAAAAAGTCAGAAGCTTACTAAAGCCTTAGAACATAGGCTAGTTACAACTAGAAAAGCTGGGGAAAGAATAATAATAGTATGAAGACTGATAGACCAAAAAAATAACAACATAGATATGAGAGCAAACTAAATTAAAGTATATTCTAACATTTAAAAAAGGAAATGGGCATGAGCAGGATATATAATGAGAAAGATAGATAATAGGTGGACAAGAAGAAAAACAGAATGGGTCCCTTGAGATTCCAAACGAAGCCCGGGAAGGAAGAGAAGACAACGGATTAACGAGCTAAGAAAATTTGCGGTTTTAGAATGGCATAGAAAATCCGTAAACAGATACGAGCTGAGAGACATGTCTGAGGCCTTTTGCCATGGAGTGGAGTACCAACGGCTGATGATGATGATGAATAATTTCATTTTAATCGATACTGTTTGCTGATGGATCCTGTAGATCAGTTGTGGCTTTTCTTTCTTTTTCATTTCTTGAAAAATTATGTCTTCTTTTGTGATTCCACAAAACATTTCACCAGATTGTAGGATGCTTTAAAAACATCGGGGCTGCAGTTACCAAAACTTTTATTGACAGACACATTAGTCTGCACGTCATAAGGCTATTGGGACCCCTGTCAAGGGGTATAGTTCAATTTTTGAAGTACTGGATGGAATAGCAAATAATAATCTTGAAGAAGGGGATACAATACATAGTGTAGATGTATACATTTTATGATATAATGTGTAAGCTTGAAATAGGTATTTATGTTAACTTCTGGAACACAATGCTTGAGCAATTCAATATGAATAGTAAATCCTTACAATCAGAAACGACTGATCTTAGCAAGGCTGTCATCCTCATGATATCTCTTTTATTGTTTGTGGAATCGATGAGAGATAAATTTGAAGAGTTCTTTAATGAAAGGAATATAACAATCTGGCACAGATATATCTATGATAGATGAAATGGATAACAAAACAAAAGTACTCAGCATTAAGATCCCATGGATTATGAGAGAACTCCTGAGGGCACCCTCAGTTCAAAAGAGAATATTTTATTTGTTGATCAGTGAACGTTAAAAACACATTTCAGCATATAGTGAGATTAATGAGAGGCTTGGTATCCTACGTAGAAACACTCAAATGTTCAAAAAGAGGGTCAAGAAAGTTTGCACTAAGCATAGGCTACTCAACTGTAATCGAAGTTATTTAGGTACAGAGTTCTCTGATAAAATCGTTCTCTTTGCTGTTAGGATTCACGAATGTATGGCTGACACCAAGGCTACTGAAACTGGCATTTATAACTTTTTGATAGAAATTAATATCATAGATAGTTTCCAAAATGAAAAAATAATCCTTAAAAGAATTTACTTGTCATTTTTGGTTTGAAAGTGCTGAGGTGAGAGAGCATGATCTTACTAGAAAAAAACTTAAAACTATCTATGCTCAGTGATGGGTCAGACAAGACTTATCAGCCTAACCACAGAATATGAAGCATCACAGTCCATCAATGTGGTAAATTTTGACAAAATTTTTGCTAATATCAAGGTAAGAAAGAAGTTGGCCTATAGGGTGAAGTGAAAAATAAAAAAGGGTGAGATTTTGAGTAAATACATT
>NC_090728.1:27033993-27036493 GCF_036898095.1 Palaemon carinicauda | reverse complement strand
GCCTCACACTGAGGGACCTGATGGAACCCAAACATAGATTAAGGCAATGAGGCATAAGGCATAGGTATTCAAATTTAGTACACTGAATATTTTTTTTTCTAAATGTATGTATGTAAATATTAAATTTTTTTCATACTCTTTTTTATGGGTTTAAAGAGTCTTTTATAATTTTTCATAGAAAGCAAATATGAACAATAAAGGATATTGTTGTTTATTTATTTACTTTTTATCCCAGATGACTGAAAGTTGCTACATGTTGGTAGGAAATAGAAGAGGCCACTAAAAAAAAAAAAAAAAACACTTGTGTCCCAGGCACCCTGCATGCTAAATCTGTCCCTGTTCAATATAAAAACATTTACTGTTTATACTTATGAAGTTCTACCGAAATCAACTGCCCAATTAGGAAGATCATTCCTAACCTGGAATAAAACTTTTAGAATACTGTGTGTATACGGGAGGTACAACAATCCCAAAACTATAAAAAGATAGTGAGAGAATTCCATTTGAGAAAGGAGTTAAACAATGAAACCTCGTCTCTCCTAAATAATTCACAGCGTGCTTAGTTTTTAAGAATTTAGATTAGAAAAATGTAGGAATTAACATAAAGTGGGAATACCTTAAAAACCTAAGATTTGCAAAGGACAGTTGTGTTTAGTGAATCGTGTGAGGAATTGCAAAAGAGGATGAAAGATTTGAATAGAGAAAGTAGGATTGTATAACTGAAAATTAATGTGAGTAAAGCTAAGATAATGTTCAATGAAAATGCAGAGACAACATATAATGGTATATACGAACCTATATACATATTCAATAGATATACGTATTTAGAACAAACAGTAAGTGTTTCTCAAAAACATGAAACTGGGATTAAAAGAATATGCTTACGATAGTGAGGTTTTGGTGAACAGAATTATATTATGAAACGTAAAACGCCCATTTCTCTAAGTACAAGTGTTTTTAATCGTATGAACTTATGCATCAGAAACTCGGAGCCTTATAAAAGCCTTAAAACATAAGCTAGTTACAACTCAAATAGCTATGGAAAGATGTATGGTATGAATAATACTAAGAGAAAGAAAAAAGAGCAAACTAAAGTAGAGGATAATCTATCATGTAAGAAAAAGAAATGGAAATGGCTAGGTCATAAAATGAGAATGACAAATAATATTATTATAAATAACAGAATGGCTCTCTAGACATTGTAAAAGAAGCAGGGGAAGTAAGAGAAGACGATGGACTGACGAACTTATAAAATTTTTAAGCCTAATCTATATATAAAGAAACAGACATGATTGGAAGGATATATATATATATATATATATATATATATATATATATATATATATATATATATATATATATATATATATATATATATATATGTTACAGTCAACATGCGTAATCAGGTATTACGCTTAATGACTAAAACTTTTAGTCATTTCACGTAATGGCTGTGACCGTTAGCCGTTATGCATAATGGCTAAAATTTTCAGTCATTTCACGTATTGGCTGAAATTAAGGGCTCTGTATTACACTAGTTGCCTGACAAGGTTTCAGTCAACACGCGTAATGCTTCAAATTATGTTTAAATTCTCGAATCGCTAGTTATACACCACATTAGGCCGGAACTAAACAATCAAAATACTTCTTATCGGATAACTAACTTCAATACTCCCTCTAATGCTTCGTCTCAATCTTCAGACACTTAAGGCTTCACTCCAGACTTTTCTTCTTTTTCTTACCTTACTTCCTTCCTCAGTCCGCCTCCACCTGCCTTCTCCTTAGATTAACGTTATCTATAATAACTTATATTTATCATATACTATCTGTTGTTTTACTTTAAAATAATATAATTTTCTAATCCGGCTTAATTTTCAGAATCTAGACACAAATCTAGACAAAATGGCTGAATCATTCGAAGATAAATTCAAAATAGAACTCTACAAGAAGCATGAAATGATAAAAAAAAATCTTCATACCGAAAGAGCAATACTTTCAAATTATTGAAAATGTGAAAGCAGCTCCTGCACAAACGACTGCAAAAACTAGTCAGGAGTACTACCTTCCTCAAAAGTAATTCAATTTTCTTTCTCCTTTGATATAAGAAAAAAAAAACAAGAAAAAAATAAAATTTTACTCTAATTGCTATTACTATTTTACTGTAATTGTTTTTTATTATTTCTTTGTTCAGTTATGAAGTAGTGCAATGCGGAGATGTTGAGAAATTGATCAAAAGAAGAAGCAACCCTGAGCAACAACCAGTGTACTATGTCAGCATTGAAGATATGTATGATGATATCAATGCGCACATATTGCAACAGGCCATGGTGGTCGTGACCGAATGATGAAAGAGATTAGTAAGAAGTATGTCAACGTTACACGCGACGCCACAGAGCTCTTTAAATCCTATTATTATGAATGTCAAAGGAAACATAAACGTCCACGAACGAAAGGAGTCGTAGTTTGTCCTATTCTTACAAACGAATTTGCATCTCGGGCT
>NC_090728.1:27026493-27028993 GCF_036898095.1 Palaemon carinicauda | reverse complement strand
TGGCATATTGTACTCCAAATGACCTATCTTTGAATCCAGGTAAGGAATACCTTGTCTTGGCTTCACACAAATATCAAATAGTTCTAGGTTGGAATGGTCCAGGGAAGGTGTTTCATGCTGCCGCTCGGGAGAGATTTCTTTTCTGGAGAGATAGTGAGAATCTAGTAACTAATATTGACGGTCTAAGACGAGCACCAGAGGGGAAGGCCATTCATTTTGAAAATGAGGAGAATGTTTGATAAATAAATGATTAAAGAATGAAAGAAAGGACCACAAATGATAAAGAATGAAATAGGGAAACAAAAATGGCGGAAGGGGGGTGGCCCCCCAGGCTGGCGGGAGCGAGGAGGAGGCTCACACGGGCTTGCGGGAGGGGGGTAGGCCAGCCCGGGCTAGCGGGAGGGTGGCAGGCCCGCCCGGGCTGGTGGGAGGGGGGAGGACCCCCCGAGGCGCTCGGGAGGGGGGGGAAGCCCGCCCTGGCTGGCCGGAGGGAGGGAGGCCCACCAGATGCTGGCAGGAGGGGGAGGCCCCCCCGGGCTGGCGGGTTGGGGGGAGGCCCACCAGATGCTGGCGGAAGGGGGAGGCCCTCCTGGGCTGGCGGGTTGGGGGGAGGCCCGCCCGGGCTCTTGGGAGGGGGGGAGGCCCACCCTGGCTGGCGGAAGTGGGGGAGGCACGCCCTGGCTGGCGGGAGGGGGGAGGCCCGCCCGGGCTGCCGGGAGGGTGGGAGGCAAACCCGGGATGGCGGGAGTGGGGGAGGCCCGCTTGGGCTGGCTAGAGGGGGGAGGCCCGCCCGGGCTGGCGGGAGGGGGGGTGGCCCGCCCGGGCTGGCGGGAGGGGGAGGCCCGCCCAGGCTGGCGGGGGGGAAGGCCCGCCCGGGCTGGCGGGACGGGGGGGGGCCCGCCCGGGCTGCCGGGAGTTGGGAGACCCGCCCGGGCTAGCGGGAGTGGGGAGGACTGCCTTGGGCCCTTGGGAGGGGGGGAAGCCCGCCCTGGCTGGCGGGAGGGGGAGGCCCTCCCAGGCTGGCGGGTTGGGGGGAGGCCCGGCCGGGCTCTCGGGAGGTGGGGGAGGCCCACCCTGGCTGGCGGAAGGGGGGAGGCCCGCCAGTGGCTGGCGGGAGTGGGAGGCCCTCCCAGGCTGGCAGGTTGGGGGGAGGCCCACCCGGGCTCTCGGGAGGGGGGGAGGCCCACCCTGGCTGGCGGAAGGGGGGAGGCACGCCCTGGCCGGCGGGAGGGGGGAGGCCCGCCCGGGCTGGCGGGAGGGGGGGGGCCCACCCGGGATGGCGGGATGGGGGGGCCCGCTTGGGCTGGCGGGAGGGGGGGAGGCCCACCCGGGATGGCGGGAGGGGGGGCCCGCTTGGGCTGGCGGAAGGGGGTGGCCTCCCAGGCTGGCGGGAGTGAGGAGGAGGCTCACACGGGCTTGCGGGAGGGGGGTAGGCCAGCCCGGGCTGGCGGGAGGGTGGCAGGCCCGCCCGGGCTGGCGGGAGGGGGGAGGACCACCCAAGGCGCTCGGGAGGGGGGGAAGCCCGCCCTGGCTGGCAGGAGGGAGGGAGGCCCGCCAGATGCTGGCGGGAGGGGGATGCCCTCCCGGGCTGGCGGGTTGGGGGGGAGGCCCACCAGATGCTGGCGGAAGGGGGAGGCCCTCCTGGGCTGGCGGGTTGGGGGGGAGCCCGCCCGGGCTCTCGGGAGGGGGGGAGGCCCGCCCTGGCTGGCGGAAGGGGGGGAGGCACGCCCTGTCTGGCGGGAGGGGGGATGCCCGCCCGGGCTGGCGGGAGGGTGGGAGGCCAACCCGGGATGGCGGGAGTGGGGAGGACTGCCTGGGGCCCTTGGGAGTGAGGGGAGCCCACCCTGGGTGGCGGGAGGGAGGGAGGCCCGCCAGTGGCTGGCGGGAGGGGGAGGCCCTCCCAGGCTGGCGGGTTGGGGAGAGGCCCGCCCGGGCTCTCGGTAGGGGGGGAGGCCCAACCTGGTTGGCGGGAGGGGGGAGGCCCGCCCGGGCTGGCGGGAGGGGGGGAGGCCCACCCGGGATGTCGGGACGGGGGGGCCCGCTTGGGCTGGCGGGAGGGGGGGGAGGCCCACCCAGGATGGCGAGAGGGGGGGCCCGCTTGGGCTGGCGGAAGGGGGGTGGCCCCCCAGGCTAGCGGGAGCGAGGAGGAGGCTTACACGGGCTTGCGGGAGGGGGGGAGGCCAGCCCGGGCTGGCGGGAGGGTGGCAGGCTCGCCCGGGCTGGCGGGAGGGGGGAGGACCACCCGAGTTGCTCGGGAAGGGGGGAAACTTCCCCTGGCTGGCAGGAGGGAGGGAGGCCCGCCAGATGCTGGCGGGAGGGGGAGGCCCTCCCGGGCTTGCGGGTTGGGGGGAGGCCCACCAGATGCTGGCAGAAGGGGGAGGCCCTCCTGCGCTGGCGGGTTGGGGGGAGGCCCGCCCGGGCTCTCAGGAGGGGGGGAGGCCCGCCCTGGCTGGCGGAAGGGGGGGAGGCATGCCCTGGCTGGCGGGAGGGGGGAGGCCCG
>NC_090728.1:27013993-27021493 GCF_036898095.1 Palaemon carinicauda | reverse complement strand
TGGCCGGAGAGGGGGATGCCCACCCGGGCTGGTGGGAGGGGGGAAGGGTTGCCTGGGCAGGAGGGAGGGGGGAGGCTTGCCTGGGCTGGCCGGAGAGGGGGAGGCCCGCCCGGGCTGGCGAAAAGAGGGAGGCCCGCCCGGGCTGGGGAGAAGAAGGAGGCCCACTGGGGCTGGCAAGGGGGGTGAAGCCCGCCTGGGTGGGGGGGAGGCCCGCCCGGGCTGGCTGGAGGGGTTGAGTCTTGCCTGGGCAGGAGAGAGGGGGGGAGGCTTGCCCGGGCTGGCCGGAGAGGGGGATGCCCCCCCGGGCTGGCGGGAGGGGGGGAGGCCCGCCCGGGTTGGCGAGAAGGGAGAGGTCTGCCGGGGCTGGCGGGAGGGGGGTAGACCCGCCCGGGATGCCGGGAGGGTGGAGGCCCGCCAGGGCTGGCGGGAGGGGGGAGGCCCGCCCGGGCAAGCGGGACGGGGGGAGGCCCGCCCATGCTGGCGGGAGGGGGGAGTTCCGCCCAGGCTGGCGGGAGGGGGGAGGCCCGCCGAGGCTGGCGGGAGGGGGGGGCCCGATTGGACTGGCGGGAGGGGGGGAGGCCTGCCCGGGCTGGTGGGAGGGGGGAAGGGTTGTCTGGGCAGGAGGGAGGGGGGAGGCTTGCCAGGGCTGGCCGGAGAGGGGGATTCCCGCCCGGGCTGGCGGAACGGGGGGAGGCCTGCCCTGGCTGGCGAGAAGAGGGAGGCCCACTGGGGCTGGCGGAAGGGGGGGGAAGCCTGCCTGGGTGGGGGGGAAGCCCGCTCGGGCTGGCGGGAGCGGTTGAGTTTTGCCTGGGCAGGAGGGAGGGGGGGAGGCTTGCCCGGCTGGCCGGAGAGGGGGATGCCCGCCCAGGCTGGCGGGAGGGGGGAGGCCCGCCCGGGCTGGCGGCAGGTGGGGAGACCCGTCCGGGCTGGCGGGTGGTGGTGAAGCCTCCCCGGGCTGGCGGGAGGGGGGGAGGCCCGCCCGGGCTGGTGGGAAGGAGGGTGGCCAGCCTGGGCTGGTGGGAGGGAGGGAGGCCTAGACGGGCTGGCGGGAGGTGGGGAGCCCCGCCTAGGCTGGTGTGAGGGAGGGAGGCCTGCCTTGGCTGGCTGGAAGAGGGGAGGCCTGCCTAGGCTGGCGGGAGGGGGGAGGCCCGCCCGGGCTGGCGGCAGGGGGGGAGGACCGCCCGCGCTGGCGGGAGGTGGGGAGCCCCTCCCGGGCTGGCGTGAAGCGGGCAGCCCCGCCGAGCCAGCAATATAGAGTTGCTGTATCTAGCTTATTTTTGAAAAACACATTCTTTGTCCCCAGTCCCCAAAATCCAAAATATTCTTCAAAAAGTCTTCAAATAGTCTTCAAAACTCTTCTCAAGAGTGGGGAGGACAGCCCGGGCTGGCGGGAGGGGGAGGCCCGTCTGTGCTGGCGGGAGGGGGGGAGGCCCGCCCCGGCTGGCGGGAGGGGGGGAGGCCCGCCTGGGCTGGCGGGAGGGGAGGAGGCCCGCCTGGGCTATCAGGAGGGGGGGAGGCCCTCTCGGGCTGGCGGGAAGCGGGCAGCCCCGCCGACCAACAATATATAGTTGCTGTATCTAGCTTGTTTTCAAAAAATACATTCTTTGTCTCCAGTCACCAAAATGCGAAATAGTCTTCAAAAAGTTTTCAAATAGTCTTCAAACCTCTTCTCAGATGTTGATGCTTATGGAGGTGTAGACACAAATTCTATTTTACCTTTGTTTTTTTATGAAGACCACTGATTTCTTAGCTCTTAAGTTGTCCGCTATTTTCTTCAATTTATCAAAATTTGTATACACACACACACACACACACACATATATATATATATATATATATATATATATATATATATATATATATATATATATGTGTGTGTGTGTGTATGTATATATAAATATACATGTGTATATATACATATATATTTATATATAAATATACACACACACACACACACATATATATATATATATATATATATATATATATATATATATATATATATATGTATATATATATATATATATATATATATATATATATATATATATATATATATATATATATATATTATGCCTGTTGTAGAATTGGTTAATATTTTTGAGGTAGCTCTAGCCTGCTGATTACCGCCCAATTTCCATCACTGCCATATTATTTTATACTTTTTTATGTGGTTGACCTAGAAAGCAAACTGTTTGCATATGCAGATGGTGCTACTTTCCTGAATTTAGATCTCAAAACACTGCACACATAACAACTGATATATCTGTTTTTAGTATACTGTAAGACATAGGCCTCAGACACTTCATTTCATGTCTGGGTTTTTTCTGACTTGATATAATTAGATCATTATATTTTGTAGTCCTCCATATACCTGAAGTGCTCTATAGAAAGATTTTCCCGTTTTTTTTTTTTTTTTTTTTTTTTTTTTTTTTTTTTTTTTTTTTTTTTTTTTTTTTAATCAAACAAGATATTTTCGTTGATGCTTATGGAGGTGTAGACACAAATTCTATTTTACCTTTGTTTTTTTATGAAGACCACTGATTTTTTAGCTCTTAAGTTGTCCGCTATTTTCTTCAATTTATCAAAATTTGTATATATACACACACACACACACACACACATATATATATATATATATATTATATATATATATATATATATATATATATATATGTGTGTGTGTGTGTGTGTATGTATATATAAATATACATGTATATATATATATATATATATATATATATATATATATATATATATATATACATATATATTTATATATAAATATACACACACACACACACACACATATATATATATATATATATATATATATATATATATATATTATGCCTCTTGTAGAATTGGTGAATATTTTTGAGGTAGCTCTAGCCTGCTGATTACCGCCCAATTTCCGTCACTGCCATATTATTTTATACTTTTTAATGTGGTTGGCCTAGAAAGCAAAAAGTTTGCATATGCAGATGGTGCTACTCTCCTGAATTTAGATCTCAAAACACTGCACACATAACAACTGATATATCTGTTTCTAGTATACTGTAAGACATAGGCCTCAGACACTTCATTTCATGTCTGGGTTTTTTCTGACTTGATATAATTAGATCATTATATTTTGTAGTCCTCCATATACCTGAAGTGCTCTGTAGAAAGATTTTCCCGTTTTTTTTTTTTCTTTTTTTTTTTTTTTTTTTTTTTTTAATCAAACAAGATATTTTCGTTAACTGGAATAGTGATAAGAAAGTGAGACATAAATTGTATAAAATAAAATCTTGAGTGACACTACTCAATCATGGAAGCATGCTTCACAATGAGAGTTTTTTGTATGGAGATTGTAATATCGAAGAGTAAAGGAAATGGAATATAGTACTCAAAATGACCTATCTTTGAATCCAGGTAATGAATACCTTGTCTTGGCTTCACACAAATATCAAATAGTTCCAGGTTGGAATGGTCCAGGGAAGGTGTTTCATGCTGCCGCTCGGGAGAGATTTCTTCTTTGGAGAGAGAGTGAGAATCTAGGAACTAATATTGACGGTCTAAGACGAGTAACGGAGGGGAAGGCCATTTATTTTGAAAATAATGAGAACGTTTGATAAATAAATGATTAAAGAATGAAAGAAAGGACCTCAAATGATAAAAAATGAAATAAGGAAAGAAGAATGGCGGGAGGGGGGGAGGCCCCCCAGGCTGGCCGGAGGTGGAGGCCTCCCTGCTCTGGCCGGAGGGGGGAGGGCCTGCCCGGGCTGAAGGGAGGGGAAGGGGCCAGCCCAGGCCGGCCGGAGGGGGAAGCCAGCCCGGGCTGGCGGGAGGGGGGGAGACCCTCCCTGGCTGGCGGGAGGGAGGAGGCCTGCCTGGGCTGGCAGGAGGGGGGAGGCTCGCCCGGGCTAGCAGGAGGGGGGAATCCCGCCCGGTCTGGCCGGAAGGGGGGAGGATTGACCAAGCTGGCAGGATGTGGGGAGGCCCGCCCGGGCTGGCGGGGAGGGGGGAGGTACGCCCGTGCTGGCGGGGAGGGGGGGAGGCCCGCCCGGGCTAGCAGGAGGGGGGCAGGCCTGCCCGGGCTGGTGGGAGGTGGGTAGGCCCTCCGGGGCTGGCAGGAGGGGCGAGGCCCGCCCGGGATGGCGGGAGGGGGGAGGCCCGCGCGGGCTGGCGGAAGGGAGGAGGCCCGCCCGGGCTGGCGGAACGGAGGAGGCCCGCCCGGGCTGGCGGGAGGCGGGGAGGCCCGCCCGGGCTGGCGGGAGAGGGGGGAGGCCTGCTCGGGCTGGCTGGAGGGGGGAAGTCCCGCCTGGGGTGGCGGTAGGGAGGCAGGCCCACACAGGCTGGTAGGAGGGGGGAGGCCCGCCCGGGCTGGCGGGAGGGGGGTAGGCCCGCCCGGGCTGGCGGTAGAGGGGGGAGGCCTGCCCGGGCTGGCAGGAGGGGGGCAGTCTCGCCCGGGCTGGCGGGTAGGGGGGGAGCCCCGCCGGGATGACGGGAGGGGGGGAGTACCTCCAGGGCTAACGGGAGGGGGGGGAGGCCGGCTGGCGGGACTGGGGAGACACGCCCAGGCTGGCGGGAGGGGGGTAGGCCCGCACGGGCTGGCGGGAGGGGGGGGAGGCCCGCCCAGGATGGCGGGAAGGGGAGAAGCCCGCCCGGGCTGGCGGGAGGGGGGTATGCCCGCTCAGGCTGGCAGGATGGGGTTAGGCCAGCCCGAGCTGGCGGGAGGGGGGAGGCCGGCCCGCGCTGGCGGGAGGGGGGCAGGCCCTCCCGGGCTGGCAGGAAGCGGGCAGCCCCGCAGAACCAACAATATAGAGTTGCTGTATCTAGCCCGGGCTGGCGGGAGGGGGAGAGGCCCGCCCGGGCTGGCCAGAGGGGGAGAGGCCCGCCCGGGCTGGCATGAGGGGGAAGGCTCGCCCGGGCTGGCGGGAGGGGGGTAGGCCCGCCTGGGCTGGCGGGAGGGGGGGAGCCCCGCCGGGATGACGGGAGGGGGGGGAGTACCGCCAGGGCTAACGGGAGGGGGGGAGGCCGGCTGGCGGGACTGGGCAGACACGCCCAGGCTGGCGGGAGGGGGGGTAGGCCCGCACGGGCTGGCGGGAGGGGGGGAGGCCCGCCCAGGCTGGCAGGAAGGGGAGAAGCCCGCCCGGGCTGGCGGGAGGGGGGTATGCCCGCTCAGGCTGGCAGGATGGGGGTAGGCCAGCCCGAGCTGGCGGGAGGGGGGAGGCCGGCCCGCGCTGGCGGGAGGGGGGCAGGCCCTCCCGGGCTGGCAGGAAGCGGGCAGCCCCGCCGAACCAACAATATAGAGTTGCTGTATCTAGCTTATTTAAAAAAAAAAAACACTCTTTGTCTCCAGTCTCCAAAATCCGAAATAGTCTTCAAAAAGTCTTCAAATAGTCTTCAAAACTCTTCCCAGAATTTTATGCTTATGGAGGTGTAGACACAAATTCTATTTTTACTTTGTTTTTCATGAAGAACACTGATTTCTTAGCTCTTAAATTTTCTGCTATTTTCTTCAAGAGGTGGGAAGCCCGCCTGGGCTGGCTGGAGGGGGGAGGCCTGCCCGGATGGTCAGGAGAGGGGGAGGCCCGCCCAGGCTGGCGGGAGGGGGGGAGGCCCGCCCGGGCTGGCGAGAGGAGAGGAGGCCCGCCCAGGCTGGGGGAGGGGGGAGGCCCGCCCGGTCTGACGGGAGGGGGTAGGCCCGCCCGGGCTGGCGGGAGAGTGGGAGGCCCGCCCTGGCTGGCGGGATGGGGGGAGGCCTGCCCGGGCTGGCGGGAGGGGGGAGGCCGGCCTGGGCTAACGGGAGGGGGGGAGGCCCGCCCGGGCTGGTGGGAGGGGGGCACGCCCGCCCTGGCTGGGGGGAGGGGGGCAGGCCCGCCCGGGCTGGCGGGAGGGAGGAGGCCCGCCCGGGCTGGCGGAACGGAGGAGGCCCGCCCGGGCTGGCGGGAGGCGGGGAGGCCCGCCCGGGCTGGCGGGAGAGGGGGGAGGCCTGCTCGGGCTGGCTGGAGGGGGGAAGTCCCGCCTGGGGTGGCGGTAGGGAGGCAGGCCCACACAGGCTGGTAGGAGGGGGGAGGCCCGCCCGGGCTGGCGGGAGGGGGGTAGGCCCGCCCGGGCTGGCGGTAGAGGGGGGAGGCCTGCCCGGGCTGGCAGGAGGGGGGCAGTCTCGCCCGGGCTGGCGGTAGGGGGGGAGCCCCGCCAGGATGACGGGAGGGGGGGAGTACCACCAGGGCTAACGGGAGGGGGGGAGGCCGGCTGGCGGGACTGGGGAGACACGCCCAGGCTGGCGGGAGGGGGGTAGGCCCGCACGGGCTGGCGGGAGGGGGGGAGGCCCGCCCAGGATGGCGGGAAGGGGAGAAGCCCGCCCGGGCTGGCGGGAGGGGGGTATGCCCGCTCAGGCTGGCAGGATGGGGTTAGGCCAGCCCGAGCTGGCGGGAGGGGGGAGGCCGGCCCGCGCTGGCAGGAGGGGGGCAGGCCCTCCCGGGCTGGCAGGAAGCGGGCAGCCCCGCAGAACCAACAATATAGAGTTGCTGTATCTAGCCCGGGCTGGCGGGAGGGGGAGAGGCCCGCCCGGGCTGGCCAGAGGGGGAGAGGCCCGCCCGGGCTGGCCTGAGGGGGAAGGCTCGCCCGGGCTGGCGGGAGGGGGGTAGGCCCGCCTGGGCTGGCGGGAGGGGGGGAGCCCCGCCGGGATGACGGGAGGGGGGGAGTACCGCCAGGGCTAACGGGAGGGGGGGGAGGCCGGCTGGCGGGACTGGGCAGACACGCCCAGGCTGGCGGGAGGGGGGTAGGCCCGCACGGGCTGGCGGGAGGGGGGGAGGCCCGCCCAGGCTGGCAGGAAGGGGAGAAGCCCGCCCGGGCTGGCGGGAGGGGGGTATGCCCGCTCAGGCTGGCAGGATGGGGGTAGGCCAGCCCGAGCTGGCGGGAGGGGGGAGGCCGGCCCGTGCTGGTGGGAGGGGGGCAGGCCCTCCCGGGCTGGCAGGAAGCGGGCAGCCCCGCCGAACCAACAATATAGAGTTGCTGTATCTAGCTTATTTAAAAAAAAAACACTCTTTGTCTCCAGTCTCCAAAATCCGAAATAGTCTTCAAAAAGTCTTCAAATAGTCTTCAAAACTCTTCCCAGAATTTTATGCTTATGGAGGTGTAGACACAAATTCTATTTTTCCTTTGTTTTTCATGAAGAACACTGATTTCTTAGCTCTTAAATTTTCTGCTATTTTCTTCAAGAGGTGGGAAGCCCGCCCGGGCTGGCTGGAGGGGGGAGGCCTGCCCGGATGGTCAGGAGAGGGGGAGGCCCGCCCAGGCTGGCGGGAGGGGGGGAGGCCCGCCCGGGCTGGCGAGAGGAGAGGAGGCCCGCCCAGGCTGGGGGGAGGGGGGAGGCCCGCCCGGTCTGACGGGAGGGGGTAGGCCCGCCCGGGCTGGCGGGAGAGTGGGAGGCCCGCCCTGGCTGGCGGGATGGGGGGAGGCCGGCCCGGGCTGGCGGGAGGGGGGAGGCCGGCCTGGGCTAACGGGAGGGGG
>NC_090728.1:26996493-27008993 GCF_036898095.1 Palaemon carinicauda | reverse complement strand
AATAGATTTACAAGTAGAGACTTCAGTACCTTGACTTAAATAATCTTCTAGTGAAGATTACAATTGAAAGAGCAAAACTCTTTATCATGTATATTTTGAGTGATACAATTGTATCGAGGACACTTAAAACATCTTCGATTATATTGAAGCTTCTATAAAAAAAAAAAAAAACATTCTTGTCCAAAGTCAAGGGTTTCACATTCTGACATAGATGTATAACTTACAGTAGTTTTTTTTCAACTATTTTCTACTAAAAAGGAAAATAAACCTAGAAAGGGAAACGGAAAGTCTGCCAACCATTTGGACACTTATACGGACACAAGCTCACAGTTACACACCTCATAGGAGAGAGTCTGGGTTCTAACTAAGTGTTCCAAGGTACCGGCTAAAAGTCTCTGCTGGCATGAATCAATCAGGTAATTAATATTCGTATGATCAACTTCCGTCCAGCCTCGGCTATCTTACACTTGTGATTCATATCCTGTTGTTATAAGTTCGATCGTTATTGTTATGGCTATTCTCGATATAAATGCTCTATATACTATAAGCTCATAAACTTCGTCAAACATTCTGTAACAACCGCTAAATTTCTGCCTTTGAACTGAATCATCATCACTATCTCCTTCTACGCCTGTTGACACAAAGGGCCTCGGTTAGATATCGCTAGTCATCACTAGTTTGAGCTTTTAATTCAAAACTTCTCCATTCACCATCTCCTATTTCACGCTTCATAATCCTCAGACAATTAGGCCTGAGTCTTCCAATCTTTTAGTGCTTTGTGGAGCCCAGCTGAACGTTTGTGAACTAATCTCTCTTAGGGAGTACAAAGAGCATGCCCAAACCATCTCCCTCTACCCGTCATCATTCTCTCATCCACATACGGCACTCGAGTAATCTCTCTTATAGTTTCATTTCTAATCCTGTCCTACCATTTTACTCCTAATATCCTCTTGAGGGCTTTATTCTATAATCTACTAAATCTATTGGAGATTGTTTCATTGTCATACCAGGACCCATGTCCATAGAGTAACACCAATCTCACTAAATTGATATATAGTCTGATTTTTATATGTAATTTCAGGTGATTTGATTTCCAAGTTTAATTTAACTTAGCCATTGTCTGATTTGCTTTTTTCAATCTTTCACTAAACTCTAATTCTAAAGACTCTGTATTGGAGATCATAGTTCCTAAATACTTTAATGACTCTACTTCATTAATCCTTTCTCCTTCCAATGACATTTCATCTTCCATTACATACTCAGTTCTCATCATCTCTTTCTTCTATTTATCTTCAAACTAACATCGTGTGATATTTCATGCATTCTGGTAAGCAAGCATGGCAAATCCTGTAGTGTTCTGCTAACAAGGACAGTATCATCACCCTTGATGTGCTAAATTCCTATCGCCAATCCAGTCCAATCCTTCTCCACCATCTCTGACTTGTCTACACATTACAAAATCCATGAGGAGGATAAACAACACAGGTGACAACATATTACCCTGGAGTACTCCGCTGTTCTTTGCACTTGCTATGCTCATGAGCAGACTGAATGAAATTTACATATTTAAGAGGAATTCCATAATAATGCAGGACTCTCCACAAAATTGGCCGGTGTACACTATTGAAGGCTTTTTCATAGTCCACAAATACCATCAAAATAGGATTTTTGTATTCTATGCATTACTGTACAACCTGTCTTAAGATGAGAATTTGGTCTGTGCAACTTCTACCTTTTCTAGATCCTGCTTTTTCATCTCTCAGGTTTTCATTAATATTACTCTCCAGTCGCTAGACAATAAGCATACTATATATTTTCATAACAACCGATGTAAGTGTTATGCCTCTGTAATTATTGCAATTAGTCAGATCTCTTTTATTTGCTATTTTTACCAACACTCCTAACTCCCATTCATCATATTTTGCCTCTTCACACCACATTCTATAAAATAATCTTGTAAGTAGTCTGGGAGTCACTTCATTTTCGGCCAGTATTATCTCGGCAGTTATTCCAGCATATCCTGTGGCTTTCCATCTCTTTAGTTTTCGAGGATAGCTTCGACTTCAAACACACTGAATCATATCCTTTATGAATTTCTCTCTCCATCTAACCTTTTAACTTTCCTCCCTTTTTCTCTATTAACTGTTATAAACCTCGCAGGGTAGTCTTACACACAAACACACACACACACACACACACACACACATATATATATATATATATATATATATATATATATATATATATATATATATATATATATATATATATATATCTATATATATATATATATATATATATATATATATATAGATATATATATATATATATATATATATATATATATATATATATATATATATATATATATATATATACAGGTAGTTGGTGACTTACGACGGAGATAGGGGCAGAGCGACACGTTGTAAGTCAATTTTGTCATATGTCGAACCAAAATTTGAAGTTTCCTTAGATTGATTATGATGCGTTATGATTCGGCAATCATCTCTATCATATTTTATCAATATTTCATTACTATCTACCACTTTCCAATTTCTTGTTTCATAGGATATCATATGTCAGTGTATGTAAATTTACGTTGTTTTTAAGAATTAACTTTCTAGTTCACCTATTTTGCTACGAAGTCTTATGTAAACAGTTTAAGAGTGTTATATGACCCTACAACGTATGAACAAGACATTATGTATATATTTTTCATATATTTATGAGATATTGTGTTCTCTTTGTGAGAAAATACGTAATTTTTATATTTGCCACGTGTTTAGGAAGCTTCTCTAAAACTCGTGTTACATTTCATCTTTTTTTTATATCCGAGAGTAGTAGGTGGGCGGAGCTAGCTGAGAGAGAGCTGCCGTCCAGCGAGGTTGATTCTCCTGTTCGATACGTGATAGTTAATAACTCTGGCGTCGTAAGAAGCCGGCTCTCAAGCCATGAAAATAATCTATTTAGAATAATCTAGTCGTTACTAAGTTCATATATATGTGCCCCAAGGGATCCATAGCAACAGAAGCGAACCAGCCTATCCTGTGAACGATCCAAAGTACATCCTCCTCTCTCAAGTGCCTCAACAGTGTCCTCTCCAAAGTGATTTTTTGCCCAACGTATATCGTGTGTAGTGTATTAAAACGTTGCTGCAAATTTCCCAGAAATTTTAAATTTATTGTGGCGTGGTGAGTACTGGAATTTTATAAATCTTTGTAACTGGCCCAGGAAGATTTGTGTACAAACATGAAGTATATTTATATCATTATCAGCTTAACTATTTCCATTAGCTGTTAAGAATAATTAATAGTGGAAAATTTAATTTCCAGGGAAACAAGTGATTGTTTAATTTTCATAAATATTGGTTTCTTTTGCCTTAGTCGAAGTTTTGTTCAGACTTAGTATAGCAAATGATTTATTTTTTATGTAAATTCTTTCAAAATATTGTAATTATTATAAAGTTTATTAATTTTTTTAAAGATTGTACTATTTTAATCACCAATGTTTATTTCAGTACTCGGTCGTATCCTGGATAAAGAATCGAAGTAAGAGGTTGTTTGAATGCAATAGTTCTAAATAATAATTACCCAGTTTTGTTTTGAGTGTACTTATGAAGCCTTTGGATATTCAGTATTTCTATGTATTGCTGTCTCGGAGTTGTATAATCTTCTCAGAGTTGGGTTGTTTAAATATATCAGATAAATATAAAAACGAACCGGTGAGTTTGAAACTCAAGAGGTTGCGTAGCTTGCCAGCCGTAATATATATAGTATCATATTTTGGTTCTCAGACCACGAGACCATAAGATGATAATATATATATATATATATATATATATATATATATATATATATATATATATATATATATACATATATATATATATATATATATATATATATATATATATATATATTCCTGTCACGCTAGCGTGGGATTGCCAGAGATATCACTACTTGGTCTCTACCCGTCCCTTGGGTAGAGGGAGTGTGAGGTGTCATACCTTAGTAAAGGGGTTACCGCAAGAGGTACACTCGGAAACCACAATCTCTCACAAATTGCCGAAACTGCCGAGTTAGGAAAGAGAGAGGGAGCGGTGGGAAAAGTTGAATATCTGTATCTGCATATCTATCTGAATATTTAGCTGTTATTCTGGACGGCTTGTGTACATTAGTAGAGAATAAATGCTTTTATGTAGGTTTGTGTACTTTTCGGATTAGTCAATGGATTGTAGTAAGTGGTAAATGTTATATACTGTAATTCACATACCATCACTGCTCAAATAAAGCTTTTTCCGGCTATATCACAATCGACAAAATTTAAGAACATCGTAATCTGATTTGCAGAAAGAAACAGCAATAACTGATTCGTTTCTTTTTTTTTCGTCTAAAACGAGGAAAAATTACCTTCCTTTTAGTTTTGATATTTAAACTGAAACACTTATCAAGACGTGTATCATTTCTATCAGATCTACATATTTCGTTTTATTGTAATGACACCAACATCTATAAACAAATATATGAAGGTTTATGACTGTTTTATGATAGAAACGTGTCTTAGAAATACCATGTAAAGCATCATCATGAAAAATAGTGACCTAAGTCTAACCAAGGAGACTTTAGAAACAAGTTAAACAAGTTAATGAAATCAAGGATGCTGAAGAATTTGGTATTTCCTGTCTAGAAGGTAAAAGTAACAAATCGATTGACTGAATGATTGCAACTCTAGATTTTTTTTGGCGCATCTAAAATATTAGTTTCTAAAATAGGCAGAACAAAATTTGACCGCCAAAAGAAAAAATAAAACAACTCTCTCTCTCTCTCTCTCTCTCTCTCTCTCTCTCTCTCTCTCTCTCTCTCTCTCTCTCTCTCTCTCTCTCTCTCCTTTTCTTCTTAAGTTCCAGCTAACAGACAGGTTTATCTCGTCGAGTGGTTTTCCTCTTGGTTGGCAGAGCAATCTTTGGGAATAGCAGCGTATGGTTGAAAAGCTTTGGGATTGACGCAGAGATTGAGGCAAGGTTTTTTTATGGAGGATAAAGCCAAGCCAAAGATCCATCCGTCTTCTTCACTTGCAGCCCTCACAGCATCTTTCTTCTTCTCTTCTTCTCCAAGTCCTTCTCTTTTCTAAAACTTTCTACATCCTTTTATTTCGGTTTCCTGTGACTGTTGCTTTAAGAAGAAAAATTCAATCTTTCTTATATAAGTTGGCCTTGGCACCAACCACCCGTTGAGATACTACCGCTAGAGATTTATAGGTTTCTTTGACTGGCCAGACAGTACTACACTGGATCCCTCTTTATGGTTACTGCTAATTTTTTTTTGCCTACATATATACTGAATAGTCTGGCCTATTCTTTCCACAATCACATTTGTCCTCGTACACCTGACAACTCTGAGATTACCAACTAATTCTTCTTCACTCAAGAGGTAAACTACTGGACTGTACTTGTTCAGCGGCTACTTTCCTCTTGGCAAGGGTAGAAGAGACTCTTTAACTATGATAAGCAGCTCATCTAGTACAAGGACACTCAAAACTCAAACCACTGCTCTCTAATCTTGAGTAGCGCCATAGCCTCTGTACCATGGTCTTCCACTGTCTTGGAGTAGAGTTCTCTTGCTTGAGTGTACATTCGGGCGCACTATTCTATCTTCTTTTCCTTCCTCTTATTTTATTAAATTTTTATAGTTTATATATGAAAGAATTACTTTAAACTTGTTGCTATTCATGAAGTAGTTTAATTGTTCTTTACTTCTCTTATAGTTTATTTCCTTATTTCCTTTCCTCACCGGGATATTTTTCCCTGTTGAAGCCCTTGAACTTATGGCATCCTGCTTTTTAAACTAGCGTTGTAGCTTAGCAAGTAATAATAATAATAATAATAATAATAATAATAATAATAATAATAATAATAATAATAATAATAATAATAATAAAGGCGTGGCATCGTATTCCCAAGATCACTAGCAAAACTCATAAATCATTACGCTGAGTTTTTCTTCCGATAAACAGATACAAAAGTCTGGGTCTTGCCCATTTTTTTTTTCAGAATAAGAAACTAGATGATACTGACTTGAGTTGCAGCTTATAATTTCCACTCATTTCAACTCTATTGATTTTATTGCTTCAAAATCTAATTTTAGGTTTCTACGATTATTTGTAATGTATGGATTTTTCTTCACAAAGAAACAAGGTCTTATTAAAATTAATATAATTTTGGTTATATGAGGTTCCATAAAAGGACACAGATATAATTGAACAAGGCCTAGAAATTCATTCACATATACATATTGCAATATGCATATCCATAAGAAAAAATTCATCAAGATACACTTTACAAAACGAGGACACTAACGTTGCTTGACAATTGTGCAATATTTAGATAAAATCAATTCCCTCTTATTCTTCATCCATATAAAAAGATTTTTGTCTAATAGGCTAATGACCATTCCATATATAACCAAAAATATGTTCTTTATTCTGCATAAAATTCCTTTGGACCAGGACAAATATGTGTCAGAATCCAGAGCTTCGAACATACAAGCGAGTTCGCTACTATCAATTTCTGTACAAGTGTCTCGCGTCTGTTACACAGGAAGCAATTCATCCTTTCTATGTTTATTTTCTCCCTGAAGAGATTGCAGTTGAATCAAATGTATTGTTTGATAATCATTACAAAAATGCACACCAAGCATCTTCAATTTTCCGATGAAGATCCCAGTCTTCTTTGTTACTCTATTCACGTGCTGGAAAGATGCAAGTCATATTTTCTTCACTTCAGCTCCTTTCCAAAATAACATATTACATCATCTACCACTTTTAACACAATCTTATCCTCTATAAATAATATAAATTGGAATCATCAAGATAACCAATAAATAATAATTTCTGTCTATGAAGATTGACTTAAAGGGCACATCTTAGTTTTTAGCCTTCTATCCAATGGCTGAAGGTACACAGACAGGAGAATCATTGAAAGAGGACAGACATGTCTGTCTTATCGATCGTTTCACGTTGTAAGGCCCTTCAACACGAGAGGCAAATGCACTACGCGCAGACACTGTTACCATTTTCATTATATGGGTGACGATGAAGAGTGTAGATGACGTCATAGACGAGGAAACGACGGGCAAACCATTGAAGTGCCCATGTCCGTTGATGAGGTATAGGATGGGCGCCTGACTACTGTCTGTCTGCCCTCTGCCCGGGGTTTTCTAGCCCATGTTATTCGTTCACTTGCCCGTGCCTACTATCTGCCTTGGACTGTTTGATCTGGTAATACTGTTTCAAAGCAAGAGAATTACGGACAAATCAGAGTGCCCGTCCTGCATTTGCCCCTCGTGTGGGAGGGTATTAAGGTTTGCAACACACACCACTTACAATAATAGTGCTGCTTATATTAACATACAAAGCCTCAATATAGGAAATACCTTTATCATCAACCTCAAAAGCTTCTAATATTTTCAGAACAAATTCAATACATACTTTGTACAAAGCACGCGACCAGTCTAAGGATAGAACTGCGCAAATGGACGAGGATTCATTAGCATAATGCAGTACATTTATACAAGACTTCTTCCTACAGTTAGTAGGTTGGTCAGGGCACCAGCCACCCGTTGAGATACTACTGTCAGAGAGTTTTGTCCTTCGACTGGCCAGATATTACTACATTGGATTCTTTTCTCTGGTTATGGTTCATTTCACACCGAATAGTCTGGCCTATTCTTTACATATTCTCCTCTGTCCTCATACACCTGACAACACTGAGATTGCCAAGTAAATTCTCTTCCCTCATGGCGTTAACTATTGCACTTTAATTATTCATTGGCTACTTTCATCTTGGTAAGGGTAGAAGAGACTCTTCAGCTATGGTAAGCAGCTCTTCCAAGAGAAGGGCAATCCAAAATCAAACCATTGTTCTCTAGTCTTTGGTAGTGCCATAGCCTCAACACCATGGTCTTTCACTGTCTTGGGTTAGAGACTTCGTTTTCTTGCTTGAGGTTCCACTCAGGCACATTATTCCATCTTATTTCTCTTTCTCTTGTTTTGTTAAAGTTTTTATAGTTTATATAGGAAATATTTATTTTAATTTTGTCACTTCTCAAAATATTTTATTTCAATTGTTAATTACTTCTCTTATAATTTATGTGTTTTCTTGTTTCCTTTCCTCACTGGGCTATTTTCCCTGTTGGAGCCCATGGGCTTATAGAATCATATTTTTTCAACTAGGGCTGTAGCTTAAATGTGTAGTGTGAAGTACAACTGATAATCTTTTAGATACAAGCTTGGACACGATCTATATTATTATTATTATTATTATTATTATTATTATTATCATTATTATTATCCAAACTAAAACATCAACTGGTAAAATAGTGTTCCAACAGGGAACAAATAGCCCAGTGAAGAAAGGAAATATATAAACTACAAGAGAAGTAATGAACAATTAAAATAGAATATTTCAAGAAGAGTAGCAAAAGATCTTTTATGCATAAACTATAAAAGACTTATGTCATCCTGTTCAACATTAAAAAAAAATCGCTGCAATTATGAATTCTTGAAGTCTTTTGACTGGCCAGACAGTACGATATTGGATCCCTCTCTGGTTACGGCTCATTTTTATATTGCCTACACATACACTGAATAGCCTGGTCTATTCTTTCTGTGTTCTTCTCTATCCTCATACACCTGACAAAACTGCAATTACCGAATAATTCTATTTTGTTCGAGGGTTTAATTACTGCATTGTAGTTGTTCAGTGGCTACTTTCCTCTTGGAAAGGACAGTCAAGACTCTTACACTATGGTAAGCAACTCTTCTAGGAGAAGTTCACTCCAAAATCAAGCCATTGTTCTCTATTCTTGGCTAGTGCCATAGCCTCTCTACCATGGTCTTCCACTGTCTTTAGGTAGAGTTCTCTTGCTTGAGGGTACACTTGGGCCCACTGTTCTGTCTTAGTTCTCTTCCTCGTGCTTTTTCTAAGTTTTTATAATCTATATATAAAAGAGTGACTTTATTTTAATGTTGTTACTGCTCATAAAATATTTTATACTCTTTGTTCATTACTTCTCCTATAGTTTATTTATTTCCTTATTTCCTTTCCTCACTGGGATATATTTCCATATTGGAGTCCTTGAGCTTACATCCTCCTGCTTTTCCAATTAGAGTTGTAACTTAGATAGTAATAATAATGATAATAATAAAAATAACTTGTTCTCTTTTATTAAAGACGCATCATCATCCTCTTCCTTATTATTATTATTATTATTATTATTATTATTATTATTATTATTATTATTATTATTATTATTATTATTATTATTATCTAAGGAAATCCATACACAAATTGGAAATGAACACATAAAGATCAAATAACATTTGCTTTTGACACAAGAGTAGGCATATGGGATTTCTTAAGGACTTGAGTAGTTTCTACTGAATAGACAGTGTAATTGTTTATAGTTTATTGTAAATGATTGACAATGAATGAGTATTTTATCAACTCTTTAGTCGTGTGGTTGATTTTGTCAATGACATCATGCTTTTATTCCTTTTACCTCGCAGCCAGGATGTTTGTCTGTATAAGTCTAAATTCACCTTTTTGTAACTGATACCAGTTAAAATTTAATCAATTTTGTTACAGTGGGGCTTCTCATTCAGTCCTATAATCTTAATAATCACAACATTTACCGCAACTCTAATGCAGGTCTAATATCTATCTTCTTTGGCTAAAGTGAACATTTTCAAGTTTATTTTTTTTAATGATTGTTTACTTAGGTCATCTCACTTCTAATTTATTTTTCAGGATAAGTTGTTTATTAAGTAAATTTAGTATTAGATGATTTAACTTTTATACAGAGGTATTGAATGCAATAGATTGTTACGCTTATTAGTATCAATGTCTCATATTGCAAAATAGGCAACAGCTTTGATAAGGGACCTCAACTTTCCTATGAGCTTATCACCTCTAAAATGAGAAATACTTCGAGAACGTCATAATTTAGTGACAGTCAACTCTGCTGAATCCTAACACGTTCCGCTATTTTTTTTTATTTTTTTTACTTGAAAGCAATAAATTAGCAAAAATCTAAAAGCAAATGAAGGAATAATAATCAAAAGGTCATACTTCACAAAGGTAATAATCTTTTGCAAGAAACTTCAACCAACCAGGATGTTTTCAAGGAAGTAACTCTTTATTCATGTTATTTTTTTTTTCCATCAGATGAAATGGGGGTTAGACGAGGACAAATTACTAATCAGCCTGATTAACTGAAATTTCCAATACATTTTTATCTTTTCTTTACTAAATGAAATCTACTCTTGCAAAAATAAACTTATTAGGTTTCCAGATACCTTAACGAATTAGCTCGAATAAAATCATCTTTATGGTATCTTTAGGATTAAACTTAAATGACAACACTCAATTGTGGTGGACAAAAATATTCGTCTTCATTAGCAGAGATGAGAAATAAATTTGGATTCCTTTCGATATAAAAAAGTACGGCTCTCCTTTTAAGCTTCAGATATTTTTTTCATTTCCATAAATTATTTGCTCCTATTTCTAATTAGCCCAAGCCAAAAGACTTTCTTTTTCGTATTTTTCCTAAATCACGTCCAGAGCTTTTTCAGATCCTATTTAGTTGTAATTTTCGGTGTATCGCAAACGCACAGGACCCAGTTTTTCTCTTCACAGTCCAATTTTTCTTTTTCTAAAAGAAAATAAAATTTTGGTTCCATTTCACCGATAAAATTCCGAAACCATGCTATGAGAAAAACGACTCCGTTTTTCTCCCATTCTCTAAAGTTTACAAAAAAACAAATAAAAATTTCAGCATGAAATTTTCCTTAAACTCTTTACCAAAAGTATTGTCTCTCATTTGCTCATAACTGGTTTAACACCATAAAAGGTCTGGAAGGTCCCAGCATACACTGTACCTCAGACGGACTTTTGATGGCAAAATATTACCTCGAGGAAAATCCATGAGGAGTAACTGTTACTCATTTCATTGTTTGAGTCACAATTACCATTGCAAAATCAAGATATTTCTTTTCGTATTCATTGGTACTTTTGCTGCCTTTATTAGAAATTACGTCTAGAATGTTAAATATATCCTTACCAAATTCGCTGGGTTGTTGTTCCATGTATTAAAAGAATGATATTGTACATGCAGTATATATATATATATATATATATATATATATATATATATATATATATATATATATACATATATATATATATATATATATATATATATATATATATATATATGTATATATGTATATATATATATATATATATATGTATATATATATATATATATATATATATATATATATATATATATATATACATACATATATATATATATATATATATATATATATATATATATATATATATATATATATGATAAGATACGGGATGAGGTAATTAAGGGTACCACAAGAGCTAGAAAACCATCAGATAATATCAACGAAAGTAGAATTAGGTGGTATGGTCATGTCATGAAAGGGATGAACAGTTTATTGGGAGGAGAGTGATGGAAATGGAGGTACAGGGAAGGAGAAGGAGAGTGAGACCAAAGCGAAGGTGGCTGGACTGTGTCAAGGATGACCTTCGATCAAAGGGAGTAACCGGTGATGAAGTGTGGGGCAGAGGTAGATGGAGAACGATGACCTTTAGAAACATCGACCCCACATAAAACTGGGAAAAGAGGCAAACAAAGAAGAAGAGGAAGATAAATGTATATATATATATATATATATATATATATATATATATATATATATATATATATATATACATATATATATATATATATATATATATATATAAAATTTACAAATATATACATATATATATATATATATATATATATATATATATATATATATATATATATATATATATATATGTGTGTGTGTGTGTGTGTATATATATACAGTACACATATATATATACATATATATATATATATATATATATATATATATATATATATATATGTATATATATATGTATATATATATATATATATATATATATATATATATATATATATATATATGAGCATACACATATCCCAAATACATGTTTACACACATGATTAACATGGATGCACGCCTACACTTTTATACAAATATAACGCTATCAATATAACTATAATATTGCATAAATATAAATATATATATGGATATATATATATATATATATATATATATATATATATATATATATAATATATATATATATATATATATATATATATATATATATATATATATATATTATATTATATATATATATATATATATATATATATATATATATATATATATATATATATATATATATTATAGAAGCAAATCATATGTATATATATTATATACAATAGTTGTACCAACCTGTAGACGATAGCTTAGATCTGATCTCATATCCCCTTCTTAGTCTAACATGATTTTGCTATCAATCCCTCTGTCATCTGCCTCACTTTCTC
>NC_090728.1:26953993-26986493 GCF_036898095.1 Palaemon carinicauda | reverse complement strand
TCTGTCGTTGGTTTTGACACCGACGTATATAGAAGAGCAGCTTCAAAACCATTTGTGGATATAAGCATAGTTAGAATGGAATATAGAGTAGGGACCGTTGTATATAAACCATTTTTTTTATGATAAAGATGAAAGTCTACTTTTTTTCCAGTCTCGCCTCTTACCCCTGAGAGATTTTGGTCGCCCACTAGCGGGTTGGGGGTTTAGTGGGAATGGCCCAAGATTGAGAACCACAGGCAATTAGAGAGGGGATAGAGGATTTGTGAGTACCTTATTGAACGGATGAAATACTGGTCAGTATATATAATATATATATATATATATATATATATATATATATATATATATATATATATATATATATATATATATATATGTATATGTATATGTATATGTATATGTATATATATGTATATAAATGTATATATATATATATATATATATATATATATATATATATATATATATATATATATATATATATATATATATGTATATATATACATATATATATAAATATATATATATATATATATATATATATATATATATATATATAAATATATACGTATATATATATATATATATATATATATATATATATATATATATATATATATATATATATATATATATATCTATACGTATATATATATATATATATATATATATATATATATATATATATATATTTATGTATATATTATTTTATTGTCCCGAGTCTGGGCACCAAAGATATACATAATATATAATATGGTTGCCAAGTTACATAACCTCCCCAGTTCGAAACTCACCTATTTGTTTTTACATAAATAAGTTACACTTGAATAATATCCGAGCTCGGAAAAGAATATATAACCCCTTACATGGCAATATATAAAAACACCGAATATCCAAAGGTCTCTTACGTACACTCAAAACAAACTGGGTAATCATTATTAAGAACTATTCAAACAACCTCTTACTTAAATTCTTAAACATGGACACGAAAGAGCTCTGCAAGAAATACTGGTGAACGAAATAATACACACTTTACAGAAATGAATATATTCTATGAAAATTTACATAATTGATATGGAACATTATCATCAAAATGAATCACTCGATATATTAAATCTGAAAAAAACCTTAGACTAAGACAAAAAAATTACACTGAAAATTATATGTTCACTTGTTTCACTGGCAATTGATTTATTAAGATATATAATCTAGATAATTAATGACAATAGTTAACCTTTAACACTGATGATTAAAATTTACATAAAAGTAATGGATAAACTTGCGTGTTTTGGATCACACGAGGTAATCGAACAGTTAATCCAAAATAACTACCCTTCAGTCTTCATTGTTTTCACCTAAATCTCACAGGGCCAGTTATAAGAAATTTATATAATACCAGAATGTATAACACAATAAATTTGAAATCACCTTCAAAGTTACATTAATGTCTGAACAAACTACACACAATATATGTTGAGTAAAAAACTTATTCCTTTTCGAGAAGGCGCATATTCAAGGAACTTGAGGGAGAGGTGAACTTTGTCTCTTACAAAGGGATAGGCTGGATCTCTTCTGGTGCTATGGATCCCTGGGGGCATATATCTAGTGACTTAATTATTCTAGATCCTTCTAGGTCAGGGGGTCTAGAAGCTTGGGGACAGTACCTAGCGGCGTAAGGTTGCCAACAATCACGTATCTGACGGTTTTTGAGAACATTTCAAACACATGGAAATATAACACTTGTTTAATCTCTCCCAAACAAGATGCAATAACTTGTATGAACATGAAAAAAAATTACGTAAGCCCTCGTTCAAACCTCGTATGTTTTGCACAGCACACTCAATCAAGATTGCATAAGACTTCATAACAAAATACTGGCAATAAAAAGTTCATTCTTAAAAAATACCGTAAATTTACATGTACTGACATGAATGAAAAATATAATGAAATGAAAGACGAAAGTCTTATGCAATTTACATGCAAAATCCTTAAACCTACAAGAGAGGAATTTACCTTACGAGCTGGCTATATACCTCATAAATTCAAAAATGAAATACGTGAATAAAATATTTACTCTACACAGGACCAGCTTCGTAAGAATATATATATATATATATATATATATATATATATATATATATATATATATATATATATATATATATATTTATATATATATATATATATATATATATGTGTGTGTGTGTGTGTGTGTATATATACACACATATATATATATATATATATATATATATATATATATATATATATATATATATATATATATATATATATATATATATATATACATATATATATATATATATATATATATACATACATATATATATATATATATATATATATATATATATATATATATATATATATATATATATATATATGTGTGTGTGTGTGTGTGTGTGTATGTGTACAGAGAGAGAGAGAGAGAGAGAGAGAGAGAGAGAGAGAGAGAGAGAGAGAGATTATCTTCTCTTAAGCAACTCTCATCTCACTCAACATAGTAAATTCCTTTCCCACTGGCTTCCCAAAACCCTCTTTTAAAAGGTTTCCAATAATCGTCCAAAAAGACTTTATCTCTACCATTTTTTTTTCTTTCTTTTGGTACCTAAGGACATTTGACGGATTTTGGGGAACTGAGAAAAATATTCCCAATTTCACAATTATGCCCACTAGTGTATGTATTTTTTTTCTCTAGTTTTCTTTAGAATTTGCCTCATAATTATATTAGTTTTGAGTTTCGAATTTCTGTATAATTTCTGTCTATATTCTTGTAGCAACGCATATTTTTCTTTCCTTTTTATACTACCATTTCTCCTTGCAACTTATATTCTTTTTCCAAAACATTTTTCATTCCTATAGACGTAGACTGAACAGAGGAAGTCATGAAACTGTCAAATGATGTTTGGCTGACAGATCATAGACCGAATAATCTTCAAAACAAGATGACAGACCACAACAGCTGTAGAAACAATGAAGATTTTAACCCTTCAATTTAAAGAGAGAAATTCTCGAACGAAAACGTTACTCTCACTATCGGTGGACAATTCTCAATGACGCATCGTGTCAACAGATTTAGGGTTTTAGGATGTAATTATATTCAGTCAGTTTAGGTTCCTTCTGTGAGCACAAAGCTTTGCTTATTTCCGTAATGTACTAATCGCAAATATGTTTAATGTTAGAGACTCTAAGGAAGTCTTTCGACCTCATCAATTTAATCTGTGATAGGTTTACTTACAATTGGAAGGCTCAAGGAAGGAAAGACAATAAGTAATGAAAACAGAATAATCAAAGGCTGTAATATAATAAATTCCCATTTCTATTCTTCACTTTAGTATTTTATGCTCGAAGTAAAATAATTGATGTAACAGAAGTGAAATAACTTTTGCAGCAAACAAAATGTATTTGGGTGTTGGACATGACAAAAACCTGATATCTGTCTGTTTCTCAGGACTTTCTCAATTTGATTAAGTGAATGTACTGTGCTCGAGAATAGCGCTGGATTGGGAGCCATTTGCATTCTGGATGCCCCGTCCAAGGTTCTCGAGATGGAGCTCATCTCAGGGAACATTTTGAGTCTGGTAATTGACCGACTCTAAGGTCACTTCTCAAGATATTTTTGTTCCTCTTTTTTTTGTAGTAATTCCTCTGAAATTGTTATCCTTTTTATTCTATTTTCGATTAATATAAGTACCCATAAGAAATTTCATGGTAACAATTCCTTTGTTTATTTCTTAATAGATAAATATTTCTAACAAAAACGGTTCTCTTTCAAGAGACCATAACTGACCTTTTGTTTTTCCCTAGATGTCAGTCATTGTTTTTTATCACCAATCGTTATTATGTATTTGCGTTAAACAGGAAAATATCATTTGAATTGACCCTACATATAAATGTTCGGTCTGCAGGATATTGTGCGAGAGTGCGGTGACCAGTCCCCCCGCCTCCCCAATCATGAGTTACTTTTAGGCTGTAAATCTTGCCCTTGCAGTAATTTTTTAGTCGTAGGGCATAGGTTCGAATCCTTGCTCAGCCAGAAGCATTTATCATAAATGAATTTCCCGAGTATACACATTCCCAAATGTAGAATTTGGCTTTAAATGCCATTGTGGTTGATATTTACATTGATTAAAATCTCGAGTGTCAGTGATGCATATTCATGTAAATCCTAAAGTTTCAGTAATATTCGTAATTCATTCAAACTCCTATTTAGGTATTCTACTAATAACACACAGTTCAGCAAGTGGTCTCAACTTGAATTATAATAGGTGAGAAAATAACAAATCTTATTGAAGCAATTGAATTATCTGGCAGATTAAAAACATGATTATATAAATTGTCTGTTTTCTTTAATCTTTATAAAAGGTATAATCCAAAGTTGTGCTTTTTAATGTTAGTAGCATTATGCCAAAATTGTGTTTGAATTCTTTATAAATTTCACAAAAGGTTAGAGCTGCCTCAGTGGCGTTAACTTTGTAATGAACTTTTCCTATTGTTACATTATTACATTCCGCCAGTAATTGTGACCGGGATATATTTCGTGAGAAAGGTAATGGAGACCATGCCATTCATAATTCCTCTTCGTTGATTGAGAATATAACAGAACATATTATCTAAGACCAGATATTAGATACAAAACAAGTCATTGTCGTAGATCACTCACACTGGGTTTATGCACAAAGTAACATTAATTTTATCTACACGAAATTTCGAAATCCGTAGAATTAAGTCGTCGGTTCCTTCGGATCATTCGAGGGAGGAGGTGGTAATGCCTGGAAAGTGGTTGCCTCTGGCGGACCAGCGTGCTGGCGGGGATTAGGAAATTAAATTATGCTTACGTATGATAGGTAGTTTGGCCTCTTGGTATGTCAGAGCTATAATGTTCTTGGTGATCTCGCTGAACTTTACAAAAAAAAACCTGCAAGAATACTCTATTCGTACAGCTTGGAAAAAACTTTATCACTACTCTAATTCACAAAAATTTAGACAGAAAAGACTCGAAAATTCCTTCTCAATCAGTTTTTTCTCTGTGATATACGAAAAAGTAAGCCTTTTCCTTCTTTAGCAGGTTTGACACTAGAAGGATAAGGTATTGAGGTTTTCAAATAATATTCATATATACCTAAAAGTAGCTTCAAGTATTCTAAAATATCATTTGTAAGGAAGGAAAAATGACGACTGTCAAAAATGAAGTCACGGTTTGAAAAAGTCTGTCGCTTTCAGAAATCCGAAATTATTTCTAAATGTAATCATGAGCGAAGGGAAACTTTTGTTCTGGAAAAGAAACGGATTTGGAGCTAGTGAAAAGTAGAGATGAAAGGAAGGGAGAAAGAAGTCTGTAAGGACTGACTATCCAGAACACAAACAGAGATCAAATTTCCTCAGAAGAGAAATCTGCCAACGAAAAAGGTTTTTTCTTCCTTTCGATCGACTGATTTATCCTCACAGAAAATATGCTGAATATTGGAACGGAAAATTTATTTAAGAGAATTTTTAATTATTCCTCAAAGTTATTTTTACTGCTGCTTTACTCTAAACGTTTAATGGGCCAACTTTCAGGATTTTGGGGCAGAGGAGTAATTTTGAAATTCGGTCAATAGAGATCTATGCCTTCTATTTTCATCTCAAAAAAATATTTATTTAAGCATTCAAAAGATTCCGCAATACATAACGTCTGTAAAGGTGCAAAGTTATTTCATTATCAAATATTATAGTTTTAATGTTATCTTTGTATTCTTTTATTAAATGCAGAATTCATAATGTGTTTTACGCTTACCCTTTTGTTTTCTGGCCTTTTTGTCTTCGGATATTGATAACGTCAGACTGTTGAGGTCCTTTATATGACCTTACCATTTAACTTTATCAAAGTATGTAAACAGACACGAATCGTGTCCTCTATTTCCATTATTCAACTAGCCAATTATAAAATTTGGGGTAGTTTAATTGCCAAACTAGGTACTGGACGAATTCTTTAACAAGCGAAAATCTGGGCAAAGAATCGTTGTTTTACACTTGATCTTGAGGCCTGAAGCAGGGCGGTTCTCTTTTTGAGATCGTCATTAATAATTTAGAATAATACTGCGCCCTCCAACTAAATAACTTGGAGTAAGTAACTGTATTGATTGATCAATTCCATTAGTAATTTACTGGTCAATTCAAATTCAAATTTGTTATTTCTGTTTGAATTGGTTTTGTTGTAATATACGTATTATTGTTTTTTGTATGTCGTAATATAAGTATAATTCAATTTCAATTTAGGTATGTTGACATTTTCTCTGTAAAAGTAGGATAAAAATGGTCTTATTCTGATTGGGCAGGTGCAAGCCCCTGCAGTTGCACTATATTTCATTCCCAAGTGCTCTGCGGAATCGAGGAAACTTTAAAGTAAGTTTGCTCCAATTTGTGCCTTGTGGTATGTAAATTGTCCACAAGGTCAACTCGTTCATAAATTACTTAATTGTCAACAACAGCAAACAAAATTGTCAACGAGTTTAGTTCGCGAAAGCTGAATGTTTGAATGGCTAAGTAGTTGGTTCCGTCAATGACTCGTCGTCTAGAAAAGTGGCTATTATCAGTTATCGACCCAAAGCTGGTGTTTTGAAGCAATACTTCTTGTGTTCCATTTCTGATAATTGGGTCGCTGAATTCATCGTTCGAGTGCTGTACTGCTGTTTACTGTTCAATCTCGTAAACATGCCTCCCAGGAAAGTGAAATCTTTGACTCAGAAGAAATTTGAAATTGCCTTTGAGACCTGGACTATTGAAAGTTTGGACTCCGAGACCATGTTAGCAGATGCAGAGAATGCCACTGTTGATGATCTAAGATTATTATTGAACTATCTTCGTTAATCATATAGTGATTTGAAAAGAGTCTCCGCAAGCAATCTTACTTGTGACAAAACTTTGAAAACATTGCGTGATGCGGGTGTTACCTTCCACAAGCTGAGGACGCAGATAAATGAACGAATGGAAAAGCTATCGGTAAAAGAGGACATTCCTAAGCATACTAATGAGGTCAGCAAATCTAATTCGTCATTCGTCCAATTGAAGAAACTTTCTTGTCCAACGTGGGATGGTGAAGTTCGATCGTATAAAAGATTAAAAAAAAATTTCAAGCTATTAGTTCAGAGCCAGATGTCTTGGGAGATGGCGCTTTTAAGACTGAGAGAAGCATTGCGAGAAAACTCAAGAGAAGGCCTCATTGTACAGTCGAAATCGAGCTTGGATGAAACATGCTCAGCATTAGATTGCATTTACAGAAGGGGAAACACCATCCGTGACGCAGTCCTCAAGGACGTCCATGACATTAGGCCTGTCAGAAGTGAGTCTGATGCAGATGGTCTTCGTTGATTGGTAACGGAACTTACTGTTGCTAAAGAGGACCTGAGATCGGTAAACCGAACGTCTGCATTAGGTGAGTCGGCATTTTCCATTGTAATGGAAAAAATTCCAGTAGAACTGCGCAGGAGAATCGACAGAAAAATTCTGGCAGACGACCTTAATGCTGAAGCCTGATTCGATCTACTCTTAGGAATGGCCGACACGACAGCCTCAATCGAAGAAACAGCTAAATTGCGAGCAGAAGCTCATTCTAGTTACATTTTCAGAGAAGAGCCGACGATTGTCGTTAAGAATGATCAGGTTAGCAGTAAGGACAGAAACACTGGTAACAGCGGTTCGAAAGGTGTCAAGCCTGGCAAGAACGGAACGCCCAAAAAGGGTAACGGTTGGAAGGAATCGAAAACCAGGAAGCCAAAAAATTCCCCATCTTCCGTTCAATTGTGTATTTTTCATTCTATGGCTGATCACCAAACGTCTGATTGCAGAGTGTTCCTAGGTCTTTCGTCCATAAAAAAGAAAGAAACCTTGAAGGAACATAATCGGTGTGAAAAGTGCTTTGGTTCCCACCTCTCAAATCAGTGCAGAAATAAGCACGTTTGTCAGGAGGTTAATTGCAATACGCCAGACAATCATCATACTCTATTACATGCTGCTTGCCTAGCTGCGTCAAGAATGGTTTATGGTCCTGTTGATTGCAAGAAACTCCGTCATCATCTAGGCCAGAATACAATGAGACCTAGTCATACAGCCTTCATAAAAAGGAAAGGCAATCTTTTCAAGGTTTCAGTTCTTTATGTTTTGGGAGCCACTGTCTCACAGATTCTGAACTCAGTGGCAAGGGAAGCTTATATCAAACCAGTATCCAGAATCAAAAACTTGATGATGAGGACTGCTGGGGAGAGCCAGCCACAAGATTGGGCACCGGCCAATCTGTACAGCATCCAACTCTACGATGCAGAAGGTAACTTCGTGACTACAGTTGATTGCATTGGTGTCGATTACATCGGTGAACTTGATGGAGGCAGTTATCATGCAGCTGCTGACATGTTCAAAGATGATGTCGATCCATCAGAACTTTTAGAGCCTGTTCACGGTGACATCGAGTTGGTCATTGGAGACAATCATGCCAGCATATTTCCCCGAACAGTGAAGACAAGAGAAAACCTTGTTTTAGCTGAGACTAACCTCGGGTTCATTCTACATGGCTCTCACGAGACATTTTTTGCCGCAAATGCTCATGAACCAAGTGTGATGCTGTCTGAGCTCCTCAACAGAAAGATTTCTGCTGTTCTGCTGCAGTCAACGTCATCAGTTTCAGTAAGTCATGCTGAACGGCCGAAAGGGGAAGTTTCCACAGATAAAGCCCGGAGCAATGGCTCCATGCAGCAGGTTGCAGAAAATGGTGGACATTCGGTTCTTTCAGTAAGACTAGTGCTGAGACTGTGTTTGATCGTATGTTGGAAGTAGAGGATGGTCCGGTTTGTCATCGGTGCGACGCGGTTGGCATAAACTCAGAAGAGATGCGAAGAGTACAGACATACAAGAGTTGTCTCACCTACGACCCTGAACAGAAGATTTTCGTTTGCCGGTTACCATGGAAGGAAAGCTTCCGTACCTTGTCGGGCAATCGACATATTGCCCTCAAACGCCTAAATCCGTTAACACGTACCATGTCCAGAGACGAAGCTTTAAAGAACTGGTATGTAGACGAATTTGTAAAGTTGATCAACAACGGCTATATGACAGAGGTTACAGCTGAGGAGGATGCGCAGTGGAACTCTAATGGTGGCAAAGTCTACTACATCTGTCATTTTGCACACTTTAATGAGCATAGTTCCTCAACCCCACTCAGAATCATATTTGATGCAAGTGTTCCATTTAAAGGCAAGGCTATCAACTCCATGTGGGAACCACCACCAAATTTGATTCCACCAATTCCAACCCTGCTGTTAAGGTTCCAGGAAAGAAAAATACCAGTTGCAATGGACATAAGTAAGGCATACTTCACTGTTCGCCTTGAGACAGAAGAATCTCATCTGCACCGCCTTTTGTGGAATCAACTGAACAAGGAAAAAGAAGTCAAGACGCTGCGATTAATATGAAACTCCTGGGGAACTACTCCGGCAGGTGGTATATGCAGTGTAGCAAAGCTCGTCATTGCTGAGAAATTCAAGGATAAGTACCCACAGGTATATGAATTCGTAAAATCGAACTTTTATATTGATGAGGGTACTACAATTGTTGATGATGTTTCCACGGCATTACAACTTGCTAAGGAACTCAACATTGTCCTCAGTAAGGCATCCTTCATCATAAAGCATTTCATGATCGGTGGAAGTGAAAGTGATATTGATGCCCACATAAAGAAGTGCCCGGATGTACCTGACAATGTGCGACGGACACCAGAGCATGAAAGAATCCTGGATATAATATATCATTCTGCCAACGATGAAATTTCCATTTCGGGTAGAATTAACTTCTCAAAGAAAAGGAAAGGCATTAGATCAGAGGAAGATATCAGTTTAGAAAACTTTGATGATACCTTCCCTGACACTTTCAGTCGAAGAAAATATTTACAGATCATAGCAACCATCTATGATCCGACGGGACTTGCAACTCCGGTTACCATCTGCCTGAAGCATGAACTGGGTCAAATATTCTGCCTCAAACAGGAATGGGACGATCTGATCCTAGATGGTAATGATGACCTACCTACAACTCTCAGTCGGTGTAAAGAAGTAATTCGTTCGATCTACGGTCTAAAAGAAGTCTGGTTTGTTCGCTGTCTTACACCGGAAACTGCAGTTGACAAACCCCCACTAGTAATTTTTTGTGATAGTTCTCAGACTGCCTATGGATGTGTGGCGTACTACAACTGGAAGTTGGAAAATGGCGAGCGAGCATCTGTTCTTGCTAAGTCAAAGGCAAAACCTTGGCCATAAATTCTGACGTTAACGATCCCCCGTGGTGAGTTACTTGGATGTCTGCTGGGTGCCAGAATGCAACAGACTATCGTCAAAAAATTAAACTTCATTTTTGAAAGGGTAATGGTGCTAACTGACAGCACCATAGTTCTGAGACAACTGCGTCATGAGCCCTACAAGTACAACATGTGGGCAGCCAGCCGTATCAGTGAAATACAAACTCTGACTGATATTCGCGATTGGTACCATGTGGACTCTGGAAACAACGTTGCTGATGATGCGTCACGCGGTCTTAACCCATCTGAAATGGGAAAGGATTTCAGATAGTAAAAAGGTCCAGACTTCATGAAGAAGGACATCAATGAATGGCCAATCATACATGCAAATTTAGTTCATGCCAAGAAAGAAGATCTGGACATAAGAATAAAAGATCCACAGTTGACCATTGGAAGATGCAAGTCACTATGTGTCCAAATTGCCGGTGGAACAAATGAAGATTATTCAGTTATTCTTGATATCCTTAAAACATTTACCATAACGGTTGACAAAAATGACAGCCTGATGAAGATTAAATGTCGCATCTCTAGAATAATAAGATTTATGGAAAATGCTTCACAATTTTTCAGAAATCGATTGAAGAGAACAGTGAAGACTACTCCAGTTGCCATCAGTAGTATGACAAAACCAGAACGTTCGAGATGGTTTGCTGAAAATTATACATTTGTGCCTACCAAGCGTGAGTTAGTAATATCAAACTTGTTTCTTATTCAACAGGCTCAGCAGTTGCCACCGTCAGATGTGGAACATAAGCTAAAGTCACTGAACCCAATACTGGTCGCCGACGGTGTGTGGAGAGATCTAGGTCGTACTGGTGCTGCTCTATCAAACCCGCCTGTGATTATACCATACTCTGAACCCTTTGCAGAGATTTTGGTGCGTAAATGTCACCAACCGCAGCACTCTGGTGCGGATACTACTCTTGCCCTAGTACGTGAGCAGTTCTGGATCCTCAACAGTAAACGGTTCGTCAGCAAAGTTGTGTCGCAGTGCCCATATTGTCGCTTTCTACTGAAGAAGATCGCCCAAGTAGAGATCGCTCCTCGTAAGGTGGAACAACTCGTGCGATCGCCAGTATTTGAACATGTGGTCATTGACATAGCTGGTCCGTTCAATATCATCGCAGATCTCCGCGAGATGAGAAATTGTCCGGTAAATTCTGGTAAAGCCTGGATTCTGGTTATCGTGTGTTGTGCATCTGGTGGGGCCCACATAGAGGTCCTTGAAGGTTACGATACCAACTGCTTCCTTGCTGGTTTCGATGCTTTCACTAGAATCCGCGGAAAACCCACGGCTGTGACTGCAGATCTTGGTTCGCAAATCCTTGGTGCTGCAAATGTCATGGAGAGCCTTTGGAACCATACCAAGATGGCAAAGATTCAGACAAATCCTGAAACAACAACCTGGCACTTCGTACTATCTGGAGCTCATTCGTCAGTCGGACAAGCTGAGAGGATGATCAGAACTGTGAAGAACACTTTAGAAGCTGTCACTGCTTCAAGAAAACCTGAGCTTACTAAGTTGCGTTTGCAGAGACTAATGTACAGGGTTGCTGATATGATAAATGATAGGCCTTTAGGTGTTCATAGAAATAATGTTGCCAAATTAGACGCTGTGAGATTTCTATGTCCAAATGACCTTATTTTGGGTAGATCAAACTGTGATATCAGTGAACTTCTAGATTTTGAGTTGGCTAAAACACCTGAGCAAATAGAGAACACAAAAATACTCGCACTGATTGAACTCTTTTTAAATCATTGGTGGAAAATGTGGTATGATCAAATTTTTGCAGCTCTTCTTCCCAGAGAAAAGTGGTCAGATTCCAATCGGGGAGTAGAGATAAATGATATCGTAATAATCATACATACTAATCCCGTGTGTAACCAGTGGCATTGGGGCGAAGTTGTTTCTGAAAACAAGTCGTCTGATGATATAACACGTTCGGTATCGGTGCGGTATAAGCCTGATGAAAAATCTAAGTTTATCACTAAGTTGGTCAGAGATTTGGTTGTCATTCTGAGGAACAATGAACGTACTGATTTGTAAACATATACAGTAACATGCGTGTGATTTTCAGTTGCATATAACGTAAAATTTTGTCGCAAAAAGTGCAATTTCATCTAGATGAGTACTTTTTTCTATATATGTTCTCGTTTTGTTTCATGTTCTTATTATGTAAAAAAAAAAAAAAGTAAAAAAAAGGTTAAAAATATGAAAAGAAAAAAAAAATTAAAGTTTCTGTTTCTTGCTTATTTATCAAATGAGATGAAGTTTTATCTATAATTCTAGTATGTAAAATTTGTTACAAAAATAAAAGGTTCAAAAGTGAATTTTAAATATTCATGAAAAAACGTGTATAATTTATAACAGATCAAAAATTAACCAGAGATAAAGCTCCGGAGTGTAAACAGACACGAATCGCGTCCTCTATTTCCATTATTTAACTAGCCAATTATGAAATTTGGGGTAGTTTAGTTGCCAAACTAGGTACTGGACGAATTCTTTAACAAGAGAAAATCTGGGCAAAGAATCGTTGTTTTACACTTGATCTTGAGGCCTGAAGCAGGGCGGTTCTCTTTTTGAGATCGTCATTAATAATTTAGAATAAGACTGCGCCCTCCAACTAAATAACTTGGAGTAAGTAACTGTATTGATTGATCAATTCCATTAGTAATTTACTGGTCAATTCAAATTCAAATTTGTTATTTCTGTTTGGATTGGTTTTGTTGTAATATACGTATTATTGTTTTTTTGTAAGTCGTAATATAAGTGTAATTCAATTTCAATTTAGGTATGTTGACATTTTCTCTGTAAAAGTAGGATAAAAATTTTATTGTAATTATTTCGTTTGCAGAATGAAATGTCTGTAACGACTTCAACGTCGTGACGTTACATGCCTCGTTCGTATGGTTGGTTGAGGTGTCAATGGTCTTATTCTGATTGGGCAGGTGCAAGCCCCTGCAGTGGCTCTACAAAGTATAAATCAATTTGTTATTAGTTGTGTATTTAATACATAAAATTTACCGATGGATTTTTTTTTTCAATATACCTAACAAAATGGCATAATACGGAACCTTTTGAGAAGTATCATTTAGATATTCATAATACTTTCCAGTTTAAAGCAACTGTATTTTGATTCTAATAACGAAAAAAAAAATCTTTTTTTTAACTAACCTATCATTGAAAGCTATGTAAAACTATATACCCTATGATGTGAAAAAAAATGGAATTGAGAGTATGGCTTCGTATGGTCTATATATTATGTAGTAAAATCGAATAAATATAATATTTTTGACCTCGAATCAAGGCTGGTTTTCATATACTATACATGTTGAACAGAATCTACTTTTATAACGCTAATGTTTATGGTATCAGAAATATTGATTGTTTTCAATTGTAGAATTTGTTTGTTTTTCCTTGTAGCCAGAATAAGGTGATGTTCCAAATATTTGCTTAATAGACTTTACAATTATTATACTTTATTCCATCTTAAACTAACATATATGACATTGGACGTGTTGTCCAAGGGAAAAAAAATTGTGCTCAAATGTCGCATGAAATGTCTAAATTACATAGAAACTTAAAATGCCTTTTGGAAAAATCCTAAAATGTTACCCAAACCCTTATTTTTAGTCACTGAACAAGGTAGAGAATTATTTACATTAATTGAGAGAAAATTTTCTTCAGAAATCATAGTTATAAAAAAAAAACTCACTCTGTAAAGCTATGTAGCGATTGTTCGTGTAATCCTCATTGTTAGATGTATTTTTCATTGAACTTCGATTCTTAATTTAATAACATTAAAGAATTTTACGGGCTGCCGAGACCAGAGCCTGTGCTCCACATAAGGTGAGGTAATTGTAACAGAACAGAACATTTGAAACATCGAAATCCAAACCATGTAGAACAATGATGAGAAAATAAAATAGGAACCTTACGTGCACTAGAAGAAAAATATATGACGAGAAACATTTGTCTACCAATAAGCAACGAAATAAACTCAGGCTTTTTCATGTTGATTCAAATTGAACAAGATTCTGTTACACCTACGCAAGGAAATTTCAATTTGAATCAGTTTTATTATATTCATATGACTATTTCCTTTCCTTCTATTACTGCCATTACTAATATCGCTGTCACGAGCACTACTGCTACTACTATTACTGAGGCTGCTCTCCTACTGCCATTACCAATACTTTCATTTCCATCACTTTTAATTATGCTGCCATATTACTGCACAATACTAATTTACAGTTGCTACTATTCTTAGAATATTTTATTTTGTGTTATTTTTATTTTGTTTCCTTTCCTCACTGGAGTAATTTTCTTGAGTTTTTCCTTGTTTTCCAACTAGGATTGTAGCGAAGCCTATGATAATAATAATAATAATAATAATAATAATAATAATAGTTAAAAGAACTCGCTCTCTTTTAGTAACAACGCATCGTACTACTTGTACCGGACATGTCTCATAGACATTCGTACACTGGAACGTTTTTGGCCTTTTATCTCATCACTCGCTCCACTCTGCGTTATTAATAGACCACCCAGTGTCATCACCTTAGCTTAGGCCTTATCACGTTTTAATTTATGTGGCGTTCTTCTTCGTAAGTCGCTGTATATAATCTCGATGATTGTTTAATAAAGTTTAGTTGCATTCACCTCGCCTCTTAGTTACTGCCCGCTCACACATACTAGAAGAGTCTGTACTTGTCAGTATTGTTTTGATTATTCTAAATTATTTTGTTATTATTATTATTATTATTATTATTATTATTATTATTATATAATGAACCATATACAAATTGGAAATGAACACATAAATATCAAATAAAATTTGCTTTGGGAACAAGAAGTAAAAATAGGATTTCTTAAGGACTCAAGTAATATCTGCTGAAATGACAGTGTAATTGTTTATTGTAAATTGTTGACAGTCGATGAGTATATCCTCAACTCTGTAGTCATGTTGTTGATATTGTCAACAACGTTATAGTTTTATTCCTTTTCTCAATCTATAGGATTATCTCACAGCAAGGATGTTTGTCTGTAAAAGTCTAAATTCATCTTTTTGTAACTGATACAAGTTACAATTTAATTACTTTAGTTACAGTTAGGCTTCTCATTGAGTGCTGTAATATTTATGCTACACGACAACATTTACCGGTTTTTCAGGTTAAGCTGTTTATTAAGTAGTATTAAATGATGTTATCTTTTGTACAAAAGTATTGAATATAATAGATTTCAACCCTTATTAGCAATAATGTTCCATATTGCAAAATTTGTACTACCTTTGTTAAGGTACCTCAACTTTCCTATGAGCTTATCACCTCTAATGTTAAAAATACTTTTCATTTTGTCATTGTTAAGTGACAGTCAGCTGTGGTGAATCCTAATACGTTCCACTAAGCCTTTTTTATTACTAGAAAGGAGTAAATTTGCATAAATCTAAAAATAAATGAAGTAAGAATAATTAAAGTTCATGCGTCCAAAAAGGTACTAATCTTTTGCCAGAAACTTCAGCTTTTACGGGCCAACAACTCTTTATTCAAGATTTTTATTTTTTGTCCATCGGATTACTTTCAATTGCAAATATATTTTAATTTTTTATTCAAAGAAATCTTTTCTTCCAAAGAAAAACTTCGTAGGTTTTCAGATAGATTAACGAATGAGATCGAATAAAATCATCTTTATGGTATGTTTACGATTAAAGTTGAATGACAACCTTCAATTGTAAGGAACAAAAATATTCGTCTTTATTAACTGAAATAAGAAATAAATTTTCATATATTACCTTATAAAACAAAAACAATGGTACTCTCCTTTTATGCTTTATATATATTTTTCTTTCCATAAAATATGTTGGCCTGTTCCTACTCTGCCCCGGCCGTAAAATTTTGGAATTTTCGTTGAAAAAATCCTTCTTTCTCGTAATTTCCCTAATTGACATCCAGAGCTTTTTCAGATCCTATATAGTTATAATTTTCGGTGCATTGCAAATGCACCAGAAGCCAATTTTTCATTTTACATTTCAATTTTTATTTATTTTTCCTAAAAAAAAAACGTCCTTTTTGTTCCATTTCACCAATAAAATTCCGAAACTATGCTATGCGAAAAACGATTCCGTTTTTCCCTATGTAATAAAGTTGAAGAAAAAAAAATGAAAAACCAATTTTCAGCATGAACTTTTCCCTTAACTCTTTCCCCAAAGCATCGTATGTCTTTTGTTCATAACTGGTATAACACCAAAAATGGGACTAGAAGTTCCCTGCATAACCTGTACCTCCGACGGTTTCTTTTAGGGCATCATATTACCTCGAGAAACAGCTTTGAAGTGTAATTGTTTATCGTTTCGTTGTTCGATCACAATTGCTATTAAAAATCAAGATATTTCTTTTCGTTTACATTGGTCCTTTTGAAATTACGTCTAGAGTGTAAAATATATCCCTATCAAATACCAGTGGGTTGTTGTTCCATGCATTGTAGAGGATGATATACTATAGCCTATATATATATATATATATATATATATATATATATATATATATATATATATATATATATATATATATATATATATATATATATATATATATATAATTCTTGACATATTCTCCATCCGTTTCCTCTCGATCTTTCCCTTTTTTTGCCAACATTTAATCGGTCCTTTGCTGAAGGGTTCTCCTCGTACTACAATCGGGTGTAAGGAAGCTTTCGTGATGTACTCGTTAGGCTTTCCAGCCATCTGGCGAACATGACATGCACGGGATAACTGGCTCACATTCTTATGTATGCCAGGCCAGAAAAAGTGTTTCATAATCTTCTCCCTCATCTTCCTTATAACCATGAGTCCTATCTCATGCACTACGGCGATAACCTGTCTTCTCAACGATGCGGGAATCAATATTTGACGGGACATCCCTCATTCAGCATTCCCAGTGATATCGGCAGGTCTATGCTTTCTCGTAAGCAATCCATTCTTATGATAATAACAGGTGGGAGACTGCTGCACTCACTTCTCATCCATCAAACGTTACAATAACTCTGTTCATGTTGCATCCTCCCATTATAATCCTATCAGCCTATTCCAACTAACTTGTCCTATTTCTAATGCTGAGTTTTCTATGTCTTCCTGTCCATTTGTCTGTCGTTCCTCTCCTCTCGGGTACTCTCTGGAGTTCTCCTCTTGCATACCATCATGAGAATCATCTTCTGAAAATAAATCCTCCAAGTTGATCGCTCCTTCGATTTCTCTGTATTCTTCTGCAGCCACTTTCTTCGTCATACACCTAGTCGCCACACAACTAGGAAACAGATAGGGGAAGTCCTTCTCGAGTTCAGTCGTAGGCCTATACTTCAATGGTTTCTTTGTTACAATAGGAAAAGGCACAAACGGCGCTTAACCAACCTAACTACCCAGCAGGACTTTTACTCCTTTGACAGCGCTTGAATTTTTTACTGCAAAATCGAAATAACCTGCTACCAACTCGCATGACAGTTTCAAATGGCAAGTAGGGGTAACCTCTCACCTCTTATTCCTTTCAAACTGACCGAATCTCCTGTGAGAGACTGTTCCACCAAGGGATATAAACCTCGTGTCACTACATTCTTTTAACCCTGACTACACTATGGTTACAACCTATGTTCCGCAGTATTTTGACTGGGGTCTGCTTGCTCCCATCCAGAGCTGCTAATATACGTTCATAAATACACGGCTTAAAGTTATCCACGCTGTTTGGGGTCGTCCTGTTCGCCATGTAAACATTAGCTGGCTTCTTTTCCTCGTCGTCCTTTCCAGATTGTTTCTTCGTGTCCGCATTCTGTGAAGTGGAATTATCCTTAAACACTTGGGCGACTGCTTTCAATAAGATCGACCAACATATTCTACTGATATGGCCTCCCTTGCCACACTTAAAACAGACAATATTAACCTTCTGCACGTCTTTCACGGTACCTGAAGGTGGGCGATTCGACGATTGGTGCTGTGGTACTATTGCATTCTGCTTTGGAACAGTACTAGTGGTACTTCCGCTGTAACTATTGAACTTGTTCACATAGTTATTACTGAACTGGCTTCCATGGTCTGGCGAATACTTGACACTTGGTCGGAACGACGGTTGTAACTTCAAACATGATGAGGGTTTACGACTGATAATATTATAATCTTCACTCAGCAAAGTGGCTTTATCAAGTTTATACACCTCTTTCTCGAGTACGTTCGAATATGTTCAGGAATTCCTCACAGATATTGTTCTACCACTAATAGTTCTTCTAAATCAGCCATCTCTCTCAAGTTATCAGCCTCTTCTAACTCTTAAAACATCGTTGTACCTTATAAGCGTAATCCAGGAAAGTGATTTTCTCGTCCTTCGGCTAACTTCGGAATCTTTCATTATAATATTCAGGGGTCACCTGATACACTTATAGCACACTCCTCTTCACTTCTTGATACTCCTTCCTCTGGTCCTGAGACAAGGAAAGATATGCACTGCGTCCTTTTCCAATCAAGACACTGCAATGATACAGACCCTTTATATTCTGGCTATTCATTCGTCGATACGACTGTTTCAAAATGATTGAAGAAATCATCGGGAGCGTCTTCTAAAAATTCTTAATGTTTTCCTAGTCGTTCTTTCCCGATTGTCTCTTCGTCTTGGCATTCTGTGAAGTTGAATAACCCTTAACCACTTGGGTGATTGCTTTCGGTTGGTTTGACCAACATTCCTTACTGATATGGCCTTTCTTGCCACATTTATAACAGACAATATTAATCTTCTGCACGTCTTTCACAACACCTGAAGAAGGACAACTCAACAATTGTTGCTGTGGTACTATCGCACTCTGCTTTGGAACAGTAACAGTGGAACTTCCGCTGTAACTATTGAATTTGTTCACATATTTATTACTGAACTGGTTTTCATGGTTCGGCAAATACTTGACACTTGGTCGGAACGACTGTTGAAACTTCCAACCCGAGGAGGGTTTACAACATTTCTGTATTGACATTGTTAATAGTTTATATATGGCACATCTGTTTTGACGTTGCTACTGTTTTTAGAATGATTTATTGTTAATTTGTTCTCATCATTTATTTATTTCCTTATTTCCTTTCCTCACTGGGCTATTTTTCGCTATTGGAGCCCTTGGGCTTTTAGCATTTTGCTTTTCCAACTAGGGTTGTGCCTTGGCTAGTAATAATAATAAAAATAATATTATAATCTTAACTCAGCGAAGCGGCTTTATCAAGTTTCTTCACCTCTCTCTCTCTCTCTCTCTCTCTCTCTCTCTCTCTCTCTCTCTCTCTCTCTCTCTCTCTCTCTCAAGTACGTTCGAATATGCTTAGGGATTCCTGAACTTACCAATTCTTCTAAATCAGCCATCTCTCTCACTTTAACAGCCTTTATCCATCTTTTAAAACATCGTTGTACCTTATAAGCGTAATCCAGGGAAGTAATTTTCTCGTCCTTCCGCAAACTTCGGAATCTTTCATCAGGATATTCAGGCGTCATCTGAAAATCTTATAGCACGCTCCTTTTAACTCGTTCGTCTGGTCCTGAGACAAGGCAAGATACGCAATGCGTCTTGTTCCAGTGAGGACACTCTGGAATAACACAGACCATTTATCTTCTGGTCATTCCATCGCCCTTGTGACCGTTGCAAAATGACCGAAAAATTCATCGGGAGTTTCTTCTGTGAATTTTGGAATTAACCTCTGGGCGTTCGTCACATTAAACACAGGATTGAGCAAAGCAGGGGTCATCTCTGTCTGTGTTGCCGTCCTTGCAACAGCATTCAACAGCTCCTATTTCCTTGCATACCGTACAATTTCTCTCGCCTCTTGTCTTTTTTTTTCTCATTCTCTCTCTTATCTCTCTCTTTCTTCTCGTCTTGCTTCCATTTCCCTCGCATGTTTTGCGATTTCTCTCTCTCTCTCTCTCTCTCTCTCTCTCTCTCTCTCTCTCTCTCTCTCTCTCTCTCTCTCTCTCTCTCTCTCTCTCTCTCTCTCTTCTCTTTCGTTCCCTCTCTTTCTTCTCATCTTGCAATTTCTCTTTCCTCTTCTCTCTCTCCTTCTTCCCGTTCTGCCATCATCTTTAACTTGACTTAATCATATTCTCTTCGTCGAATCTTAGCATCTACATTCCTTTCTCCTTTCATTCATTCAGTCACCAGGACAACTGATACTTGCTTCGCTTCAAATTCTGCTTCAGCATTCTCCAAACGTTCGCGATATGCTTAAATATCTTCTTCTGACAACTTTCCCGAGTTTATCAACGCTTCTAAGGCTAGACACTTAATTTGGGCTTTAATCATTCCACTCGTTGCATACCCGTCACATTTCATTAAAATAGAGAGCCACTGAGCTTTAGTTACATTAGCTTTTGACAATTCTTGAGCAATTGGGTTATCTAAAAACTCTTGTACATTTAGTTATGCTATCTTGTACTTTACAAAAAATTATACTTCTCCCAAAAGATTTATCCTAACAAGACACATAATCCTATCAACACTAAACGGTTCAAACCTTTAATCAAAACACGGCCCTGTTACAAACAATATTTAAAACAGACTCTCTCGATCCCAAGGGTCTGGGCACCTAAAATAAATATTACGGCAGATGAATAACGCAAATTCCTGAGCTCCAAAACTCACCTGATTATATTACATGAGTCTGTTACATTTCAAAAATAATACCAGAGCTCTGAGAATATTACATAACTCCCATACGGCAATATATAGGAACACTGAATATCCAAAGATCTCTTACGTTACTCAAAACAAAAATTTGGTGATTACTTTATAAGAACTATTCAAAACCAACTTCTTACTTATGTTCTTAGTCAGGGAAAACGAGCAAAGTACTGAGTAAAAATATTGGTGATTGAAATAATACACACTTTACAAAAAATAAATATTTTCTATAAAAGGTAACAGTAATTCACAAAAATTAACACCAAAAATAAATCGCCCAAAATTTTAAATCTGAACTAGACCTTAGATTAAGACAAAAGAAAGACACTTTAGAAAATTATACCAGCACTTGTTTTAAAGGAAATTAATTTATAAAAATATTTCAATTTTATAATTATTGAAAAGAGTTAACACTTTAATACTCTAATAAGCACAATAATGAAATTTACATATATGTAACTGTTAGACTTACGTTTTTTGGTTCACACAAGGTTACAGAACGGTTATGCAAAAATTTTAATGCACTTCACTGTTTAACCTGAATCTCCAATGTTTTGTTCTGTTTCGATTGCCCACCTTCTATGGAACACCGGCTCTTGTGTAAGCAGGTCTAAAAGATATCAATGTTATTCAGAATTGAAGTTCAGTGAAACTGTAGCTAGCAATGAGGACGACATGAACAATCGTAACAGCTCTACAGAGTGAATGTTTTGATAACAATAAAAAAAAAAAAGCGTATTTCACAGTTAAAGTGAAAAAAATCTATACCTTGCTCAGGGACTAAAAATTAGGTTGGAGGTATCATTTCAATAATTGTACCAACAAAATATTTGTAGTTTCTAAGTAGTTTAATAATAGAATATAGTAACTTAAATCTTTTTTTTTTTTTTTTTGAGATTGCTGTTTCCAAATTTAATAATTTCCTGCAATATATGAGCAGATTTTTCTCATTGAACAACACGCGTATTTCTGTGAGGAAAAGTCAGTCCAAGTCTAAAACATGGAAGAGAAAAATCTTTATCTTTGGCTGATGTTGTCACGTTTTCCCTTCTAACGAACTTTGATCTGCGTTTGTATTGAGGATAGTCAGTCCTTTCAGAGTTCTTTCTCCTTCTTTTGCCCTCCACTTTCACTAGCTCCAAATGTTTTTCTTTTCCAGAATAAAAGTTTCCCTTCGCTCATAATTACATTTAGAAACAATTTCCCTTTTCTGAAAGCGACGCACTTTATTTGAACTATTATAAATTGACGCTGTTTGTGCCATGAAAAATGGATAATGAAGAATATATAAAGATATTTTCAGGTATATATAAAGATTAGTTGAAATCCAAATACTTTACCTTTCTGGGGAAAAAGTTTTATAAATATTATATATATATATATATATATATATATATATATATATATATATATATATATATATATATATATATATATATATATACCATCAGCCGTTACTAGTCCACTGCAGAACAAGGTCTTCAAACATGATCTTCCACTCTCTACCTAATGTCTTTCCATGCAATTCCTCCCCCACAAACTTTCTTTGTTCGTCAATCCATCGTCTTTTCTTACTTCCCTTGCTTGTTTTGTAATCTCTATGGACCCATTTTGTTATTCTTAATTTTCATCTTATATTCGTCATTCTCATTATATGTCTTACCCATGTCTAATTCTTAATCTTAAATGTAAGAATATCCTCTACTTAAGTTTGGCCTAGTTTACATGTTGCTCTTTTTTGTTTCTTTAATGTTAAGCTCAACCTTATTCTTTCCATTGCTCTTTGAGTTAAAAGTTACTTATGTTCTAAGGATCTAGTAAGACTCCATATTTCTAGTGTTTAAGATTATCCTGGTAGAACCACCTACTTAAATACACTCTTTTTAAAGAAAGTGACATTTTAATTTTCATAATCTCATCTTGTTCACCAAAAACACTCCATCTCCATCCACATATCTAGCAATTGACATTCGTGTTCTAAATTCAGCTCAGTTGGGGATTACAACTTATAAATGTAGGTGATAACTACTGTTTATATATATATATATATATATATATATATATATATATATATATATATATATATATATATATATATATATATACATACACATATATATATACAAATAAAAAAGGTGATCGATACCGTATACACACACACACACACACACACACACACATATATATATATATATATATATATATATATATATATATATATATATATATATATATATATATACATATATATATATATATATATATATATATATACATGTATATATATATATATATATATATATATATATATATATATATATACTGCATAAACTGTTTACCATATATATACACATACTAGATACATGTATACACACACACACACACACACATATATATATATATATATATATATATATATATATATATATATATATATATATATATATACACATACAGTAAGCTACACAACCCTCTCGAGTTCGAAACACACCTTCTTGTTTTTTACATAAAATCTATTACGCTTGAAAATATTAGTATCTAAGCTCTGAGACATATTATATAACTCCCAGACAGCAACATATAATAACACTAAATATCCAAAGGTCTCTTGAGTACACTCAAAACAAAACTGGGTGATTATTATTAGGAATTATCTAAAACCAGCTCTTACTTTGATTCATTAACAGGATACCAGTGAGTATGAAGTAGACACTGGGGTTTGAAATAATACACTCTTTGCAAAAATAAATAAATTCTATATATATTACAACACTGAAAATAATTATATAAAAACATAAATGAATCAATTGAAATATTAAGTCTGATAAAACTTAGATTAAGGCAAAAATGTTACGCTCTAAGAAATGTATAATCACTTGACTCGAATTATCAAATCTGAATAAACATTAGACTAAGACAAAAGAAATAATGACACTCTGAAAATCATATAATCACCTGACTCAAAATAGCAAATCTGTATTAAACCATAGACCATAACAAAAGAAATAATACTTATGTGAATTGTACAATCACTTGAAATTAAATTTTACACCAACATTTAACTTGTATACTTAATGAAAATATGTAACCAGATCACAATACAAATACCTTCCACGTTTACGTTTCTACAGGGCCAGTTGCAAAAACTTTAAGAAAAATTTTATAAATACTCACTAGGTTTACAAAAACCTGTCACACCAAAACTCTGAGATTCCACTGAACAATTTTAAAACAATACACTGATCTAGTACAAGAGGCATGAGAGAGAGAGAGAGAGAGAGAGAGAGAGAGAGAGAGAGAGAGAGAGAGAGAGAGAGAGAGAGACAGAGAGAGAGAGAGACAGAGAGAGTGTGGGGGATATGGCTATGACTTAAGGCTGGAATTCTCTATCTGATATACTTATCCCTGGGGTTGCTTATATATGAAACTTAGCTACTTCCAGAAATTTCTAATAGATTATTCTCATGGCTTGGGCCGACACCTAGCGACGCCAGAGTTACCAACTAGATGAAATTGTCAAGAGATGTACCTGGGTTTCAGGCAACTCTCCCTCTCAGCTGCTCTGCCCACCCACCGTTCTCAGAAATAAAAAAAAAGGTACAACTGAACACTAGGATTTTCGAGATCCTTCCAAAGCACATGGAAAAATAAGAATTGCGTATTTTTTCACAAGCATGACACAATACTTCATGAATATATAAAAGAAAATTACATAAGCCCTTGCTCAAATCTCGTATGGTCATGTAACACTCTTGAAACAGATTATGTAAAACCTTGTAACAAAAATACATACACACATACACACACATATATCTATATATATATAAATATATATATATATATATATATATATATATATATATATATATATATATATATATATATGTAGATATATATATATATATATATATATATATATATATATATGAACATATATCACAAGCACACGTGATTTTAATCAATGTAAATATCACCCACGAACGGCATTTAATACCGAATTCTATCTTGGGAAAATATATCCACTTGGAATTCATTTTATGGTAACAGCTTCTGGCCGGGTGGAGATTCGAACCCCCACCTCTGCGGCTGGAAGCTATGCCTACAGTGACTCTACCGAGTGAGCTATCAGAGAGCTCACTCGGTAGAGTCACTGTAGGCATAGCTTCCAGCCGCAGAGGTGGGGGTTCGAATCTCCACCCGGCCAGAAGCTGTTACCATAAAATGAATTCCAAGTGGATATATTTTCCCAAGATAGAATTCGGTATTAAATGCCGTTCGTGGGTGATATTTACATATATATATATATGTATATATATATTCATATATATATATATATATATATATATATATATATATATATATTAATATATATGTATATATATATATATATATATATATATATATATATATATATTCATATATATATATATATATATATATATATATATACATATATATATATATATATATACAGTATATATATGTATATATATATTGTTAATATTATTATTATTACAACCAGCTAATTACGTAAATTCCGTAGCCCCCAAGCACACCTGCTTTATATTACATAATTTAATCCACAATAGAAAACTTCTGAGCTCTGAGAATAATACACAACTCCCAGAAATTAATGTATATGAACACTGAATATGTAAAGATCTCTTTAATTTACACTCAAAACATATCTGGGTGACTACATTACTTTTAACAAGAACTATTCTTAAATCAACCTCTTAGTTATATTCTTAGTCAGGGTATACGAGCAAAGCACTGATTTAACTAGTGGTGATTGAAATAATACACAATTTACAAAAATAAATATATTCTATAAAAATAGTGATCCAACAGTGATATAAAAAATAAATCACTAAAAATTTAAATCTGGACTAGACCTTAGCCTAGAAAAAAGACACTTGAAAAATCTATACAATGACTGGTCTTACTAAAAATTATTTGATGAAAATATCTAATTTTGACAATTACTGAAAAACGTTGACACTTTAACACTATAGAAAATAAATCAAAATTACACTAACATATATGGAACTGTTACTCTTATGTCCTCTGGCTCACACAAGGTTGCCGAACAGTTAAGCAAAATAGATGCACTTCACTGCTTAACCTAATAAACAGGGCCAGATACAAAAACTTTACAACATAAATTCCTTTACATTAACACACTTCATGATGTTATCCCTAATGTTTGAACAACATTGTACACGGTATATGTTGGAGAGAAATTACTATTCATGTTTGAGAGGAAACACTATGCACATACGAGAGGAATTAGATAGTGGCTGAATAAATGCTGGGAGATGACTGGTGAAAACACAGATCTTGTGGGGTTTCAGGCAGGATCTCCCTGGTTCCTAGGTAATTCTACACAGTATATATATATATATATATATATATATATATATATATATATATATATATATATATATATATATATATATATATATATATATATATATATATATTTATATATATAATATCTCAATTCACTCTAGAAATGTCTAGTAAAGCATTTGCTAAGCTTGGGGACATGCCTCTAGCAGTGCCAAGGTTACCAACTTAGCATTTTGAAGTAGGGTACTATCGTTGGATAGCAAGGCAGATCTCTCAGGTATCTCCTCCCACCTTCTTTGGTAACATTAAGAAAAAAAAAAAGAATAATTTCGTCGAGAACCTTCCTTCAACTTCCAACAACGTGGAAACAATATGCAATCCCTAGTGTGTGTTTCATACAGCATACTTTTTAACAAGTTTACATAAGAATTCATAACTAAATTACGTGAAATGAAAATTTAATTCTTTGAAATAACGTAAATTTACATATACGGAACTGAATGGAATACAATTAAAGGAATGATGACAGTGTTATGTAATTTAAATACATTTACTTAATCCTACGACAGAAGGACCCACCTAATGAGCTGACTATACAGTTCTTAAAGACACAAATGAAATATCTAAATAAAATATTATACTCTCATGTAGACCAAGTTTGGAAGAATATATGTGTATATATATATATATATATATATATATATATATATATATATATATATATATATATATATACATATATATATATATATATATATATATATACATATATATATATATATATATATATATATATATATATATATATATATATATATATATCATCGCATTGTGATCCTCATCGTCAATTGAATGCTTCCTTTCAAAATATCTCAACAGCTGAGAGATAAATTGTTGCGTACTTTGTTCAAGGCATACTAACTAAGATATAGAATCGGGACCACAGAATTATTAACTGATCATTTCATATCACTTATGGAATACGTTGAACTTTGCAATACCAGTATTCTTCATGACCCAAGCCGCCTCGAAACAACATTGCTTTTCTACTGTGTTAGCCATTTCACTATTATTTGTAAAATCTACCTTTAGTAAAATTGAAGATTAAAACAAAGCCCTATGATTTCTCACGGTATGTTGAACAGGAGAAAAAAATTATTTAGAGATTAAAAAAAATGAGTAAAACTCGAATTTTCATGGAATCCCGGTTGGGAATGGCTAAAATAAAATTTCAAGTTTAAGTTTTGTGAGAAAAGAGGATTTTTCCTTTTAGATGAGAGAGAGAGAGAGAGAGAGAGAGAGAGAGAGAGAGAGAGAGAGAGAGAGAGAGAGAGAGAGAGAGAGAGCGCTTTTTTAAAGGTAAGTGAGCACCTGCCAGACATAGGCTAGCGCGCTTTTTTAAAGGTAAGTGAGCACCTGCCAGATATAGGCTATATACAAAGTTGTGGCATAGTGTCCCTCGCCTTATAATTAAATTCCAACGTCCAGAAGTTGGTCTCATTAAACCACCGCCTCATGAAAATAAGCTCAAACTAGAGCTGCCTTACAATGCACCTGATTTTCTAAAGAAGTGACAGTTGAGATGAAGTTTGAGGATGTGGGTGTCGGGAGGGAAAACATGAACATAAACCTCTGAAGGAAATTAGGCAAACTTGATGGTTGGGTGGGATGAACAAGCAGCAACTTATAAGTTTGAATGCAGAAAGGAACCTACTGTATATAGGGTTGGTACAATGCAGAGGAAAATAATGTAAAATGCGCTGACGGATACGAAGCGTTCATGAATATGTTTGAAAATGGAAATAATTTTAATATTATTAGATAACGATTATGACTTTAATTAGATGGCGAGATATGGTGAAGGGTGATATGGAGGGAAGAGGTTTAGTGGAAGTGGATGCCTTGATAGAAGGCACTGGATAGGATGCATCAGGCAACCGACCTTTAACATAGGGATAACGTAGGAAGAAGAAGAAGAAGAAGAAGAAGAAGAAGAAGAAGAAGATTAATCATGAAGATATGATGTAGCAGAAGAAGCTCACCTTAAACTGTATGGTAATATCGATGAATCGACAAAGAAATTTGAGAATTTCTAAGTTGAAAGACGAAAAATATCTAATTTTCCTTTCAGTTAACAAAGACAATAATACAATTGCAAGAAAAGAGTAGACATTAAAACCCATAATTCATGATGAGTTTTGTTCATCTCTGTATGAAGCGTAGTCAGCCTCGTATATAAATACCAAGAGTGCCATTAGATATATTTTTCAGTCTGTATGCAAAAATTTGTAAATTAACAAAAAACTTTATGAATTTATCTCAGTCTAATTATGCCGAGCTGCAGCTGAAACAGTTTGCTTCCTACGTTTAGGCAAATATAGTGTTTGCTGTGTAATTTATCCAGAGGGAAACTGTAAATACGAAACCCCAACTTTTTTATGTCATCGCTGTTTGATGTGGCAAATAATTCTAAGTGAAAAAACATTAAGTCAACAAACTCATTTTACTCGTGGGATTGAATGTGTTCATTACTAATTATCTAACAGAATTATTTTTTTCTGCGCATGCGCAATCAACTGGCAATATGGACGGAATTTTCAAGTTACATATTGAAATATATTTTATGTTTTACAAGCAAACTTCCACGCACACAGACACGACATTGCTTGTGATGTCACTACACGTTATTTCTACATTGTTTTCTCTTGATAAACATAAAATGTGTTTCAATGCTTATTCCATGTCAAACACATCGCCACTGAACAAAGAAATAACCCTCAAAAATGTTTATCAAATAAATGAGAAATCTTTCAAACTTTGATTATATTTTCTATTACCGAATCTTCAGTTTCTATTTCAGTAAAAGACTCACTTCTAACTTCAAGAGATGTAAAATTTCATAATATGCCAAACCATTCCTCATAGAATGCGATTACAACCAATTAAATTACGGGAAATCGTCCAGTTTAGTGCCTGTACAATATTTACTCTATCAGGTTTTACCCCATTAACTATCATCTTTCTTGGATCGAGTTATTTGTAGTTAACTGGGATTCCCTCGTTACTTGATACCTTTCTTTGAGCGGTCGTTTAAACTTGACTTCTATAGAAGATAGGTAATATTGGTGTCCTTTTGAAGAGGAAATGATTAGCTTGCAGGACGAAGAAAAGTTTGGCAAAAGCTAAAATTTTTACACCAACTGGTGCTACAAAAGTTTCGTTTTCGAAGAGTATATATCTATATAGATGAAATATATACATACACATACATGAGTATGCATATATATATATATATATATATATATATATATATATATATATATATATATATATATATATATGTTTATATATGTATGGGTGCTCATATATATATGTATATATATATATATATATATATATATATATATATATATATATATATATATATATATATACATACATATATAAATGTTTGTGTTTATATATGTATATATATATAATTGCAGGATTGATTATCAAACTAAATTAGATGTACAAACTGAAGGTCATTCAATAATATGCACCAACAATATCCCATACAGTGGAAGAAATAAAAACTTTTTATGAAGATCTGGAGATATCTATGAAATACATAAAACTCAATTTACATTTGTTTGGGTGATTTCAATACTAAAGTATGTCAAAAGAAGATATGAGAATCATCAGTAGGTAAATTTGGAGTAGGAGCAAGAATCAGCTGAAAGAAACAATCTGAAAGTAAGGAATACCATCTTTTTTTTATTAAAAGAAATATAGAAACATGGAGAAACGAAAAATTAGAATAATTGTATTCCCAGTAGAAAAGTTGATTTAGTTAAAGATGTAATATTGTTAACAAAGTTTAAGTTACCATAGAATGGCGAGAAGTAAAATTTGTCTAGAGCTAACGAAAGAAAGAAATAAACACTCCCGTAATAAGAAACAAATCTATTGGATTTAGTTTAGCAATACAAAATAGGTACTTCCATATAGATGATGAAATGGAAGAAATTAAAAACGAAATAAAAAGTAATTTAGCAAAATTTTATTCCGAAAACTTCAGCCAAGACATGGAATATGATGGAACATGTGAAGATATCTATACAGAAAGTAAAGGAATCCTTAAACTATATACAGATAGTGAGATAACTACGATTGCGAAAGGACTAAGACAATTAATGAAGAGTGGTGTGACATTAAGAACATATATCAGTCAGATGGTAGTGAAGTTTTGGGACATGCAGTTACAAGGAGAAAACCATGGATACAAAAGGATACTATGGATACTATAAAAAGGAGACAAAGACAGATATTGATGGTTGAATGTTTTGGAGGAAGTGATGAAAATCACAGAATTAATAATGAAGTCTCTACTGGGGCAAAGCAGAAGAAATATATACCCATTAAAAAGAGAGATGGATCTGTTAGAACAACCGAAGATGAAGAAAGGCAACGCTGGATGGAAAACTTTAATGAGGTCATGAATAGGTGATATGAAGGGAATAATTTGACTGATATACATGAAGCTAAGGAAGACATTGTTGTGCCATGAATGAATTCAGTGTGTTCGAAGTCGAAGCTATTATTAAAAAAAAACTGTAGAGATGGAAAGCCGCTGGGTATAATGGAATAACTGTTGAGATGATATTGGCCGAAAATGAAGTGACTCCCTGAATACTTACATGATTATTTTGTATGATGTGGCGTGAAGAGGCAAAACCAGATGAAAGGGAGCTAGGGAAGTTGGTGAAAACGGCAAAAAAAAGAAAATCTGGCCGATTGCAATAATTACAGAGGCATCACACTTATGCGGTTATCATGAAGATATAGAGTATCCTCATTCTAAAGAGACGAGAGGGAAAGACTGATGAAAAGCCGAGATGTGAACAGGCAAGATTTATAAAAGGTAGAAGTTTTATTGATCAAATTTTGATTTCAAATTATGTGGTACAGCAATGTGTAGAATATAGAAATCCATTTGTGGAGTATGAAAAAGCCATTGATAGTGTGCACTGGCACCATTTTCTGGAGAGTCCTGCATTATTATAGAATTCCTCTTAAATATGTTAAGTTTATTAAGTTTGTTCAGGAACATAGAAAGTGAAGTTAGTGAAGTCCTATCAAACGAATTTCCAGTGAACAGTGGAGCACTCGAAGGGAATGTGTTGTCACCAGTGTTATTTCCCTCCTCAGAGATTTTGTAATGCATATGACAGGTTGGGATGGTGGAGAAGGATTGGAATGGATTGATAAAAGGAAATCAGCTGACATAGAGTATGCTGATGACGCTATCCTTATTAGCAGAACATCACAGGACTTTCAAAGCTTGCTTACCAGAATGCATGAGGTTGGACTCAAGATAAATAGAAAAAAGACAGAGATGATGAGAATGGAATATGCAATGAAAGATGAAATATCATTGGAAGGAGAAAGGATTAATAAGGTGGAATAATTTAAATATGTAGGAACTATAATCTCTAATACAGGATCTTTAGAATTTGAGTTTAATGAAAGCTTGAAAAAAGCAAATCAGACAATGGCTAGGTTAAGTAAAATTTGGAAATCAAATCGCCTGAAATTACATATTGGACATGAGTCGTGGTATGAAAATGAAACACTATCCAACATATTTTGTAGATTTGAGAACAAAGCCCTTAGAAGAATACTGGTAGTTAAATGGCAGGGCAAGACTAGATATGAAACTCTAAGAGATATTACTCGAGTGCCAGATTTGTAGGTAGTAGATTGGCTAAGGCACCAGTCACCTGTTGAGATACTACCGATAGAGAGTTATTGGGTCCGTTGACTGGAGGGACACTACTACATTGGATCCATCTTTCTGGTCACGGCTCATTTTGTCTTTGCCGACACATACAGAGAATAGTCTGTACTATTCTTTACACATCGTGTTCTTTCCTCATACACTTGACAACACTTTCCTCTTGGTAAGGGTAGAAGAGACTCTTTAGCTATGGTAGGCAGCTCTTCAAGGCGAAGGACACTCCAAAATCAAACCATTGTTCTCTGGTCTTGGGTAGTGCCATGGCCTCTTTACCATGGTCTTCAGTCTATTGGGTTAGAGATCTCTTGCTTGAGGGTACAATCGGGCACACTATCCTATC